>NC_045154.1:8249421-8549421 GCF_900700415.2 Clupea harengus | reverse complement strand
AGGGACATGTGTGGTGAAAACTTGCAGGTCAATTATATCTTGGAATCTTAATGGGGAGGACTTAAATCTGCTGAGCTATCAAAATGTGATCATTTCATTCTGCTCCCTAATCGCTCTCCTTTGTGCCTCATCTCTCGCTTACACAGACTCTCTCTATCTCTCTTCTCTCTTTATCCATCCTTTTATTCATTTCTTTCCACTTTCTCTTTCGCCTCCTCTCTTTTTCTGTCCACACCACTTTCTTTGGGTGTCTTTTTGTATTTCTTTCTCCTCCTTGCACACTTTTTTCTCACATTTGTTCTTTTCTCTGCCCGTCTCACTCCTCTTTCTCTCTGTCTGTTCCCTCTCTCTCTCTCTCTCTCTCTCTCTCTCTCTCTCTCTCAGACTGTGTTTAGGATCGTGGTGCTGGGGATCTGGGATTACATTGAGAACAAAGTTGAGGTAAGTTCCCCAGGGCACCATTCAAGAGGGACGGAGGGACGGAGGGGGTCTGGGGATGAGGGATGAGTCTCTCTCTACCTCTCCCTCTTTCTGTCTTTCTGTCTTTTCTCTCCCTGTCTCTCTCTCTCTCTCTCTCTCTCTCTCTCTCTTCCCCTTGGCTGTGTTGCGGCTGCAGTGTCACACTCTCAGTTGCACACCCTGGGAGCTGGAGGCAGCCGTTGCACGCCGGGGCGATGCTATTTTATCTCCCGTCTCCTGTTTTTTTTAGCCATTATTCGGCCTCTGATTTATAGTAACAGATGTTGTTTGGGGGGGCTTTTGACTGGGTTACTGGACTGCCACAGTGGCCCCACTTCATCTCTGTCAAACTTGTCCTTGATGGCGAAGCACGAAATATAACAGTGTATGAAATCACCAGGGTTATGAATCACAGGTTTCCAGGGAGATTTGGAGTTCTACCGAGTATACCGGTCTATGTGTGTTATACCGACAATATGCTAACATAGTGGCTGTTGTTACATAGTTATTACCATGATAATTACACAGATTGTTCATGAAACATTATTATCTTGACAACCTGTTCCCTGTACTGTAGGTTTTTGATGATGCTATCTTTGTCTGGTCTTACCCTTGATCTTGGCTTAAAATGGCTTACTGTGTCCTGTGTCTGGATACATGATACTATATCTCATCCAGCATGCTCCTGTGTCCTCTAGAATATCTAACTCTTCATACCCAGCTCAAATGTCCAGTGTATTTAGTCCTTTAGTCGTGCAGGAGTCTTTGAGTACTATGCTCCACTCCCCATGCCTGTGTTCCCATGCCATATGCACCTAAGCCTGCAGCTGGCTGTGGAACCAATCAGATTGTGGCGTCTCTAGGTCTTATCTGATCCCAGTCAACCCTGGCTCTTCTTCCTCAAGGTCCCATGTGCCATGTTCTTAGTGTCATGCCCATCATCTAATGCTCCTCTGATCTGTCTGTGTCTCCTCTCCTCTCCTCTCCTCTCCTCTCCTCTCTTCTCCCTCTTCTCTCCTCTCTTCTCCTCACCTCTCCTCTCCTCTCCTCTCCTCTCCTCTCTTCTCTTCTCCCCTTCCTCTCCTCTCCTCTCCTCTCCTCAGGTGTTTGACGGTGCTGTAATTGTCCTCTCACTGGCCCCAATGGTGGCCTCCACAGTTGCCAACGGCCCCAGCAGTCCCTGGGACGCCATCAGCCTCATCATCACCCTCCGGATCTGGAGGGTGAAGAGGATCATTGATGGTAAGGCCAGTGGGTATCAGAGGGAGGAGTGACCCTCAGGGCGGAGTAGCTGCAGTAAATACAGTCTAAACCTAAAGCTAGATGGACATAGAGATCTGGGGTCCGAATGTCTGACAAATGCTGAAATGAAGCACTCTTTAAAAGGTCACTTTTCAATTCAATTCAATTCAATTCAATTCAATTCAATTCAATTCAATTCAATTCAATTTTATTTATACAGCGCCAGTAACAATTACAATAGTCTCAAGTCACTTTATAGAGCCCAGAGCCTGAACCTCCTAGAGCAAGCACTAAGGCGAAGGCAGATACATTCATACACACATCAGGATTAGCATACATGTGGCATATATACATACAAGATTACATAACGCATGTAAGATGGTGTATACATGATAAATACAAGATTGGTAGTGGATGAAAATAGAGAGAGACAGCTTTCAAAGTATGAGTTGTAGAATAGCTTAGTGGATATAAAGTGTGTTCATAATGCCATCATGCAATTATAATTATAACGGTCATACAGCATTTTGAGGGCACAGGGTTCCTATTAATAGAATGAGTGTATGATTGTCATCATATTAGCAGAGAAATGGGTTTCCTTGTGAGGGACTTTTGGAGGCTACTGAAATCTTTCTAAAATGTAGTTCCCTATAGGGTGAAGGAAGGTTCAGGTTTACATATGTTTACATAGGTTTACATTTATATTTATATCATGGCACATTTGTCCTGCATTATTAAATCAATCACCTAAATATTCATAGCAAAGCATCTTGCGGACCAGACTGTAATGTTATAGGAAGCCTGATTTATAAAGTATTTTTCATGCCAGTGATTCGTGAAAGCAATGTACTTTGGGAAAGGGCTTGTGACATTCATTCTGTGACACATACTGCCTTTCTGAGTTACTGAGAAATCATGTTTTGGCAAACTATGTAATGTAAAAAATTATGTAATTTGAGAAGAGTGTCTCTCTATGTGTGTGTGTAGGTGTGTGTGTGTGTGTGTGTGTGTGTGTGTGTGTGTGTGTGTGTGTGTGTGTGTGTGTGTGTGTGTGTGTGTGTTTGTGGCTTGAGAGAGAGAAAGACAGACAGAGATTGTCGGCATATGTGTTTGAGAGTCTGTGATTGTATGCAAATTTAGAAATGTGTATTGAATGTGTACGCATGTAAGAGTGCATGTGAATGTAAACGTGTGTATTTGTATTGAATATGTGCACATGTACGTGGTTATGCATGTGAATGTAAACGTGTGTATTTTCTGTTGGTCCATTTGAGTTGTCGTTTGTGTGTATGACATGACACACTTACTCTATTCGTAAGTGTGCATGTTAATCTGTGTGTGTGTGTGTGTGTGTGTGTGTGTGTGTTTAAGTGAGTGTGTGTCCATACCTGCGTGATTGCGTGTCTGTGTGTGTGTGTGTGTATGTGCAAACGAGTGTGTGTGCGTGTGTGTTTAATTCAGTGTGTGTCCATATCTGCATGGTTGCGTGTGTGTGTGTGTGTGTGTGTGTGTGTGTGTGTGTATGTGTGTGTGTGTGTGTGTGTGTATGTGCAGATGAGTGTGTGTGCAAGCTTTTGTGTGTGTGCGTGTGTGTTTAAGTGAGTGTGTGTTGATGGATGATCAGTGTGCAGCAGAGCCAGCCGCCGCCCCATTAAAATTCCTATCGATTCTGCGCTCCCTCCTCAGCGATGAGAGCAACATAATGTCTATAATGACTGACCAGAGCTCTTATTAATGCAAGTGTATGCATGGTCGATCGCCAGCGCTGGGTGACCCTCATTCTCATCCCATTCACATACACACTACACTCATCAAGTCCTTCACTGCCCCATTCACACACACACACACACATACACACACACACACACACACACACACACACACACACACACACACACACACACACACACACACTCATCAGCTCCTCCACCCTGCCTCCCCTTCTCACACACGCGTGCGCACCCACACACCTTCACTGCTCCCTGCACCTGCCATCACAAG
The DNA here is from genome assembly GCF_900700415.2 of Clupea harengus. Lineage (NCBI taxonomy): Eukaryota > Metazoa > Chordata > Actinopteri > Clupeiformes > Clupeidae > Clupea > Clupea harengus. Next base: position 8,545,719 of record NC_045154.1, on the reverse strand, counting down.
GGCCATCTCAGGGTAGATAAACACTTCACATCACACTAGCTGACCCTTCACTCCGCGTCTGCCGCCGCTGGGCTCCCTGTCCCAGTGCCTCTCCCTGTTTTCCCACTGGTTTAGTACCGCAGGGGTAGCGCTCTGGATCTAAGGGTTGGTACACATGCCAAGGACTGCTTTCTGTTCATAAGGACTGGTCACAGTTATATGTTATGCACAGGTTGTGTTTCCTTGCATTTGGCATTTTTGACATGATTTGGATCATGTTTGTTAGTATGCTATGCAATGCTGTGTTTGTGTGTGTGTGTGTGTGTGTGTGTGTGTGTGTGTGTGTGTGTGTGCATATATGGTCATCGTGTGCGTGATTTATTCATGACATTTCCATTTCATCTCCTTTTTCACAGACACGTTTAGCGTTTAGCTATCGGGTTATTTTTCTGTTGTTTTCCTCTCCATATGCTCAGTGAGCAGGCCTCACACGTGAGAGCACGTCGTCTGCACATTTCACCTGCAGCGCTGCCGTCAGTCCTCACCCTTTACCTGCCTGTTTTAATGGCTTTGATTTATTGAGTGGACTTTGTCAGAATGCAACCTCAGCTGGAGAAACAGGAGGAGAGGAGAGGCAGAAAGGGCTGATCTGCACACATTTCTCCCCCCCTCAAAGGTTTCATTGCGTACGGACCTCTCTTTGCCCTGACAGCAGGTCGTGACGTACGCCGTGGCAGGGAGGCCGAGGCTGTTACTGGGCTCCCGCGGGGAATGAAAATCCACCACCCACCTCCTCAGAAAGAAAGCCATTCTCACTCATAAGCCCTCCATCATGACAGCAGGTCCCAGTCCTAGTCCTCGCCCTGCCTCAGCTGCCAGCCACTGGCTGCAGCCTTCAGTCTAGACCTGCACTCCACCTCAGGTCTCTTGGAATAGCATCAGACAATAGAGGCATACAATGCAGATGCCTGTCATTGATGTGTACGCTCTAACACAACCTCCAATGGCATGTCATTCTTGGTGATACAGTCAGAATTTTATGTGAGAATCCTACCTGAAATTAGTGGCATAAATGAAGGCAAGAAAGACTCACGGTTGTCATTACTTATATGTGAAATAAAATCAGTTTAAATGCTAATATTATCATTATTCTACTTAGAAAAGAGAGAGAGAGAGAGGGCAGGGACAAGACCGACAGAGAGAAGGGACAGCTGCTCTAACATCACGCCCTCTTGTGGCAGAAGAGAGCTTTACACACTCGAGTCCAACAATGACATCATCCTGTGTGTGTGAGAGACAGAGAGAAGTGCAGACTACTGAGACATACATATATATACACGATACCAAATGTAAACAGCACTGAAAGAATACTCATTCATCCCATGCAGTCTTACTGAGATTCATAGACAAAATAAAGAGCTTCCAGTCATCGACACAGAACTAGTGAGTGTTAGTGAACCCATTTTAACGGAGCCGCCTTCCCCGGTCTGTGTCTTCACTGCAGTTTTCCGTCCTGAACAGGTTGTTAATGTGAAAGCATAATATGTTGAGTCATTACCCTTGTGAAGCCCAATAGTATTTTACTAATTGGTCTACTGTTTGTGTGAAGCAGGTAAAAAAGAGGCAAATGAAAGTGTATGTGTGTGAGTATGTGCGTGTGCATGCACATTTGTTTGTGCGTGTGTGTGTGCACATGTGTGTGTGTGTGTGCACATGTGTGTGTGTGTGTGTGTGTGTGTGTACACATGTGTGTGTGTGTGTGCGCACATGTGTGTGTGTGTGCACATGTGTTTGTGTGTGTGTGTGTGTTGGATAAGTGAGGCCAGGCTGCTGGCAGGTGTAGGGGATGTGCTGGGCCCAGCGGGTGTAGTCTAATTAAGAGATGCGGCGTGGAGACAGGCCAGCATATCTGAGCGCGGCTCCTGCGGTGAGCTGTAATAGACACCCTGTCTGTGCCCAGCAGCTCGCCGTCACAGCTTTTCACACCGCCGCAATCAGCTGCCCTGCTCTGAAGTCGGCTGCACTTATTTTTAGTGCCCTACCGGGCGAAGTGTGAGTCGCGCTGTAAAAATATGCAAGAAGTGTGCGACATTTGCTAAAAATATGACTTTTTATGCAGAGCCACGTGTGCACATTAACCACATGCCTCTCACTCGTGAGGATGACTACGGTTCTGCTTTTAGTAGTTTTTAGGTGAAATGGTTATTCTTGTTCGGTAGCAGTTATATTTCAGTATGGTCCAGGGATTGTTTGTAGTCAGTGAAACCTCACGTGCTTCTCAAAGACTGTTTTTATAGAATGCTGACATCATGAAAAAAACTACAGGGAACAGAGAAGAACAGAGCCGCACCCAAACTGAACACTATATTATACATTCAACACGAATTAAATCCTTTTGCAAGGCTCTTATGGAATTTAAAGCCTGTGAAATGTAATATAATGAGAAAAACTAAATTGGAGTCCCATCGTGAGTCTGTGTGCAGTCAATTTAAAGTGCTGCTGGTGTACCAGCTTCTTTCCTCACACTCCAGACGCATTCAAAGGTTAGGGTTTACTGCAGTTTTGAAGTCTCACACTTCAAACACATCAAACTCATACCAAACACCTAAATGAGCCTACTAATTGAGGGCGGTGTCAGTTCTGTTCTTGAGTCAGTTTGTTTGGTAAATGAATGACCTTATTCCATACTCTTAATAATCATATTCTTTTGCTTACTGGTTTGAGTTTACTTGGGATGTTGTTTGGAGAGCCATAAGTAATTAATGAATTTAGGTTTGTTAGGTTAGGTTATTTAAGGTTTGGTTTCAATAAGAAAGTGTCCTGATGTGTCGTTGCTGCTCTCCTCTCTAGCCTACGTGCTTCAAGTGAAAGTGGAGATGGAGATGGAGATCCAGCAGTATGAGAAGGCCAAAGCCGTGCGGGAGGAGCAGCTGGAGCGCCTCACGCAGATCTGCCAGGAGCAGGCGGTGAGTACGGCCCGTTCAACAGCATGACTTACACCTACAGGCCTGGGACCAGCTTGAGAGGGTTTTAACGCCCCAATATAGTATATGCAAGCAAGTTCTTCTGTGTTCCATTCATTCATCTGTTGGAGGCAGGCAACGGTGACGTAGAAGAGCGAATGGGGCTAATAGCGCCCCCCTACTGGTTGTGTTCCCATTGGGGAGCAGTTTACATGTAAAATCTGGATTGGACTGGATTTTCAGTACTAACCAACTGTCTGTGGAAATTCAAAATTCTGAAATGGCTACTTTCGTTTCATAAACGGACTACGACTCAAGTCACGTGCCCTGCTCACCGTAGCATATGCCTTGTCCTTCATGTTAGGAGGAGAAAAGCTGTAGATGGGAAAAGACACTGGTGAGGTAACGTGCTGCTGGTTTCATCCTGCTACCCTTGAGTATCTCTCTGTGAATGTCTTTTAACACTTTTTTTAGTTAGTTAAAAGGCCTATAATTTTGATCCTTCCTTTTAAAATAGCCTTCTGGAATATTTGATACTGTGATGAAGATCATGTAGGAAAGGCATGACATTAGTGTTTAAGCCATAAGCTCTTCATTCTGTTGGCGTATTAAGATGAAAGTGATCAACAAAAACATTTTTTATCACTTATTGTAATAGGCCTTTATGAGGTTTAGTACCACTAGAGGGCAGCCCTGTAAGATGAAAACGCAAAACCACTGCCAAAAAGCAACAACACAGCAACAACTTGGTGGGAAGACTAAATAAAATAAATATAAATAAAAGTCCTAGCTGTGCATCAGATGGGGCCGTAACATATTTTGCCTTATATTCACAGACAAAAAAAAACATTTCATCCTCATGTCAGAAAGGGAAAGTCTCAAATAGAAAAAAAGGATCAAGTTGTATTCTGTTTATCATGTCACCACTCTCTTTTAAACCCTTCACATATTACGAGATTTAGTTAATTTATTCTGAATGGCTATAACAGCACAAAATAAGATAGAAATACTGCGGCTGAGAGGAAGCTGGTCATTTATTTGAAAGGGTATTTAAAGGCTTCAGTCACATCCTCTAAGCTTGAGTAGAGTCATTAGTAGACGGCCAGAGACTAAGTCACTTGAGGCAGTTCCTTTGCAGAACTCGGGCTAAACGTCACCGGGTGGAAAAAAAGGCAGTGGACCAGAAAGGGGCCGCTCAGTGGAGGAAAAGGAGGATGAGGAGGAGGAAGAGGCCACAGGCCAGGGACCCCAGCAGGGGCACCAGGCTCCATTGCGCAGGTCCCTCTTGCAGCCGTTCAGCCCAAACACCAGATTGCAGAACTGTTCTGCCATTTTCCCCTGGCACACGCCTCTGGAGGCACATCTCTGGCCATGGGTTCAGAACCAGAAAAACTTACGCCAACCAGGTGAAATAAACACCATTTTCAGACAAAATATTTTTACTGGAACACAACAGCAAGATTAAGAACAGCCTTAATAAGACAAAAAAAAGAGACCAATCTTGACCTCACATGAACATTGAATGTTGTGCTTATCGTACCTGGAGGCCTCTCTGTACTGCAGCCGTCCGTAGACAGCACAGCAGTTGGTGTTTCAGTCTTTGAAATTCCGATACTCGCCAAGGCATTGGGACACTGATCAGATGGCAGGCAGCTCCTCATGGCTGTGTCAATCAATTTAATCTCAGCTGTCATTAAACACAGAGCAGTCGGAGACAGTGCTGCTAGTGCATGATGGCACAACTGTGAACCGTCATGAAATGTCATAATCTGGCGTAATCTGTGTAGTCTCGCCTGCATGTGAGACTACAGTCAAGATGGCGCAGGATCCAGCAGGACAGGGCTCTTGGGTTTCTGTGCACACACACTCCTGTGGCATTAGGCACACACACACACTCCCGTAGCATTAGGCACGCACACACACTGCAAACCAGTGCAGCCGCTGGGGAGAAAGAGAGCAGTCAGGTGTGGTGAGCAGTAACAGTGACAACAACCAGTCGTCCAACCGGCCCACTTTCTTCACAGGAAGTAACAACAAGGGTCCTGAGCCCTAACCATGACAGAGACCGACTGAGGAGATCAGATAGAGATTTTAAAAGAGGCTTGACAAGCAGTTCAGGTGTGTGGCTTCAGTAGCATTTCCATACATCACAGGTTTGGCGAGAGTCAAATGTTTTATGCGTATGTTGGCTAACTTTATTTTTCAATAACATGTTGAAAGAGCCTAAACATAGAAAGCAGTAGTAATAGTCCACAAACAAGAGGACCTGTACCTGTACCTCTACCTTGAACCTGTGTCTGACATCCTAAATAATAGCACATAAATGGCATTGTGGAGTTGAAATCATACATGGCATACATCAGTCTTCAGCACAGTCAAGGTCTGCCTTGTAGCCTAGGGAAAGGAAGGGAACTAATTATCAGATAAGGTAAAAAGGTATTAAGTCATCCACTAGGTGGCGATAGAAGACCTTTTGACTTAACGGTTCTTTCTTCTTTCATCTCTTTAGTGTATGTCACGAAATTATTTATTTTATTTTGACAAAAAAATGGTGAGTATGTCAGAGAAAACTCTATTGTTACCCATTTCACTCAGCAGTGGAGATATTACGCATGGAGCTGTGTATGCTGTGTGCTACAGTACTTTTCCACACGACTGTATAGCTCAGTCTAGCTTTACTGAACTACACAAAATTGTGGGTTGGTAGAAGCATGTACCTAAGAGAGGAATTTACATCATTTGTAAATAAAATAAAATGAACATGTGAGTTTGAGGTGATATCCAGGTCTACTAATGTGATCTTTAGATGTGCAGTAGAGCAGATTGGGAAAATATATTAATTCCTTAAAAAATCCTTGACATGCCTGCAGTCACCATTCTACTTAAGTTTTGCATTAAAATAATGTTGCATGTGAAAGGGCAAATTACAGTCTCCATTGTTCTTAGGATTTTGAGCGACAACAAGTGGCAAGACAGTGTGCGAGTTGATCTTTATAATCCTCTGACGTGATGCTCACCATCAGACAGTTCAGACAGATCACTTAATCTAGCCCTCTCTCTGTGTGTGTGTGTGTGTGTGCGTGTGTGTGTGTGTGTGTGTGTGTGTGTGTGTGTGTGTGTGTGTGTGTGTGTGTGTGTGTGTGTGTGTGTGTGTGTGTGTGTGTGAGAGAGAGACAGTACGAGGCATCATTTCTCCCAGAGACAGGCTTGTTATGGCCGTCTTCAGGGGAGCCCAGTCAGATAACAGATTCAATCTCATTTGTTCCAGAGAGAGAGAAGGGCCCTGGATCAATACTGAGGGAGCAAATGTCTGTACATCACAGTAACATGGCTGTTGACTCAAGTGTTGTTTTTCCCAGGAAGGGGAAGCATAATGTCCAAGCAAGGCAAGGTAGAGATAGGGCCAAGGCCTTGCCAACTAAGCCATAGTGAATTTACAAGGGGACACTGGCGATGTGTTAGACAGACTGGACATATCGGTAACTCTGGTGTGTAATTTTGCACTGGGGGAGTTTTACTGTTGGTGGTTATTGGCTCTCTGGATCTTGAAGTTCTTCTAGAATGATAAATGCATTGTGGGATTATTTGAGTCTGCACACTCTATTTTTCTTCCAGTGTCTGTTCCATTTCTCTACCATATAGGCCTCTTGTTTTCATTCGTTTATTTCTTTGCTCTTTTCTATTTATCATTCTTTTTCTTTCTTCCTTTCGCTCGCTTGTTGTTATTTGCACACAACCGTTTCTTTCTTTCAGTCATTCATTCTCTCTTTGTCTCTCCGTCAGTTTGAGATCAGGCAGCTGCGGGCTCACCTGGCCCAGCAGGACCTGGACCTGGTGGCGGAGCGCGAGGCGGCCATGCAGATCCACAACGTGTGGGGCAAGCAAAGCAGCTTCCAGGAGGTGGACGGCCTCGGCCCCGAGAGCTCTGGCGGTGGTGTGGGCCACCACGTCAAGGCCCGAGATCTGGGCCACCAGACAGGTGAGCACCGCACCCAGTGCCACACCTCAGCTTCCTCTGTCTCCTCTGTCTGCACCCTTACAGCCTACAACTCCTATTGCATTCAATAGGAGCAACATGTTTAGGTTTCTCACAGAGTTGACCCAATTCCATTGCGTCTGGTCAGAGAGTGGACTTATGTATATTTGTAGTTGATACCCATTTTCAGCTATTATCAAGCAGAGACGCACAGACACCAGGGACCTTAGAGACACTGCTAGAGGGGACTGTAAGGACAATGTCAATGAGGAGGATAAGCTTTAGACAGACTGCATGCTCAGTGAGAGCAGCTGATGCTTGGAATAGGCAGCCTACCTACATATCACACAGCAATGCACACCATACTGTACGTACATGCATACACACACGTTTACGGCTTTCATGTTCATATTCGTTTAATACTCGTTTTAATGTGTTTGTGTGCTTCTGTTAGTCTTTTTATAAATGTAACTTGCAGTTGAAAATGAGCCAAATGTAACCCTATATACAGTACATGATCTGTATGAAACCTATTGAACCTATAAACCTTCCATTAGGATTGTAATTGTTGGTTGGGTTACCTGGGCTGGTGTGGTGTGTCTTAGGGCTCCCTCGTTTATGCCTCTACGTTACCAGCCTCCGCGCTCTGGCCCTCCACAGTGGTTTGTCTCTCATCATCATCAGCTGGGCTCCATTACTGGCAGTGCTCAGAGGAAGGAGTAGAAGAGAGGAGCCACGTGTGAAAGATAATGGCAGAAGTCAAACTCTACAGATTTGTTCTTTTCCCTGTCAGAGTGCCATAACAGACTCTCCAAATTGCCCCATTGTGAAGTCATTTTGGACAGAATACACATTAGCTTCTCTGGAGGACACGGGGAACTTCGAAATCACTGCAGAATAAACAAAACGCAAAACAACAAAGCAGTGCAGGGGGGCAAACGGCGATGTGGGGACGGAGAGTAACAAGGTAGACATGCCGGCACAGAAGGAGGCATGAATAACAAATTAGACACATCCAGGCCTAGCCCAAGCAAACAGCCCTTTGCACTTCCCCAAACCTGCGCTCCTAAGAGCTGAGACAATACCGCTAACCATCCACCAGCTGTGCCTAATGACCAGATTGGGAGGCCTTATAATATCCTGTGGAAAACCGCAGGAGTGCGGTGTGGTTCACACCATGTCAGGTCACATAGGAATCTTGGCGGTTGCAGCTGTTGTGGACACACGCAGGAGTGCTCTGTGCATTGGGCCGTGTTCCGGTGCAAGAGTAGTCAACTATGGCACAAACATCTGTTCCTTTCACCTGAAAACCACAACAGCCTCGCAACAAGCCCAACACGCCGGCCCCACGAGGATTGTGGGAAATATGGACACCAGGAGCAAGCTTGCGGCTTTTCCCCCATTCAAACAGCGCACGGACAAAAAGGCCTGTCAAGGCACGGGCTAGCCTCGGGGGAGGGCCCCAGGGAGTCAGGCAGTGTGCAGGGGGACGCCTGGGGGGGTCTATCCTAATGGCCATCTCTTATTTAAACCCCTCCAAGCCTCTCTGCATAAGCATTTAGAGGGAAGTAAGCAAGGCATGCAAAGACAGGACCAGACCCTTTAACCCAGGTGAAGTGCAGACAAAGGCCTAGCAGGGTTATGTCTGGACATCAGTGGCTTTAGTTGCCATACGTGACTCTTGGAGTAGAGATTGTCCTTGTTTTGGTCTGTTGGGTTTTTTGGAGGAAGCAAATGTTTATTTGTGCACATGCCATGCTTTGCCACAGCAGAGTATCGTGTTGCGCGATGGTGCGGGAATGTAATTTGAAAAAGTCCCCGGCTAAACGTTTCCCCGACCAACAAAAAAAGAATTCCTAAAATTCCAGATGAAGATTGGGAAAATAAATAAAGGAGTCATAAAGTCGTCAGTCGGTGACGGCTCATAAACCCTGGAGTGGGAGAAGAGGAGAGGAGCGGCAGAGTTGGTCTGCTAAGACTGGAGCTTGGAGCGCGCGCACACACACACACACACACGCAAACACACACACACACGCAAACACACACCAGAGCTCCACATACCCACTAAATCACCTGATATTGTGCTCTCCTCTCTATATCCGTCTCTCCTTCAGTGTCTATCTGCGTTTTCACTTGCTCTTGCTTTTCTTCTTGCTATTTCCTGTTTTCCCACTCACTCTATTTCTGTATACTCAATCCCCTTTCTCTCTCTCTCTCTCTCATCTTTTCCCTCTATGTTCCCTTACTCTCTTTCTCTCTCCATCCCATCCAGTTTCTAAGTCACTCTGTCTCACAACTCCTGACACTCCCATACACACTCTTTCTCTCTCTCTTTCTTTCTCTCTCTCTTTCTCTCTCTGTCTCTCTCACTCCGTCTCTTGAGGTCACCGAGGGAGAAATGTAGTGTGTCGGAGAGCCTTTTAAGCAGCTCTTGCTGCTCATACGCTCATGTGTTATTCATCCCAGAGTGATTGTCTTGGTGGCGTTTTAGTGTGCTACGCCTCGCCTCTGGGGGCAGTGTGCGATGAATATTTCAAGGCTGAAAATGAATTAAATAAACGCGGCCGGCTCCGGCGGGACTCGGAATGGCACTTAGTGCGCGCCACGCTCCACTCTGCCAAGCGTATCATGAGACCTTTCACCCAGCGGATGACCACACTACGAGACGGCAATCCTGCCAGCCCCCAACCCCACCTCCTCCTCCCCCCAAAATGATGTGCCCCATTATTAAATGGCATGTCTGAAAAATCTGCTACATGGCAATCAAGCGTGCCGGATCCGTGCTAACACTGCCTCTCTGTGGCACTCTGACCGGCTGTATAAAAAAAAAAAAAAACACATCCATATGGTGCAAGTGGCACAGTAAATCAAAAGATCGTTTTGCTTGTTTGTCATTGATGTGTATTGTTTTTTTTTTAATGATTTGTTTGTGTTGGTTCATTTCAGATCATGTTGCACAAGATGACATGAACAATTACATTAGCCAGTATTACAGTGAGGCAAGCAGTGGTAAGTGTTCCTTCCCCGTCACAAGCCATAAACTTTTGTGCAATCATTTAGCATGTGATGTGTTTTGTATTTTTCAACACCATAGAGCATTAGTCATGATCTTTAGTTCAGAGATTTGTTGTTGTTCATTTTAGTCTCTTGGATGGTGTCCTGTGATGTATGTGTGTGTGTTTGGTGTTTCATGTGCGCATGTTATTCTTGACACGTTTGTGTTAATGCCACCTCACGCATCACAGATGTGGGCATCCCTGACCCTAGGGCTCGGGTCATCACCACGGCATCCATCGACGTGCACCTGCCCAACAACCCCAGCCAGCTGCCCCCGTCACTGGTGAGTGCCGACGCGGCCTCGGCCAGCCGCCTGGAGCGCACGTGCAGCAGCTCGGTGAGCGAGGTCTCGGCCACCACCATGTCCCGCTCCAGCTGCTCCTTCAGCGGACGCCAGCATAGCCCCAGCAGCCAGACGCTGGGCTCCACCACCGACTGCAGCTCCACGGTGCGCGAGGCCTCCACCTCCACCGACTACAGCGCCCAGCGCTACTGCCCCCCGCCCTACTGCAGCCCACTGGCACAGTTTGGGGGCGGCTCGGCGTCCGGGAGGACGGGCCGCGACCCGAGCGCCGTGGTGAAGGAGCTGCTCTCCTCGCTGTCGGAGGACTCCTGCCTGGCACAGAAAGGCATGTCGGTGGACCCGGTGAACCTCAAGCTGCCCAGCCCGGCAGGCTCGGTGAAGGCCAGCCCGGAGCTGGAGCACCGGCTCAACATCTACAACAAGCGGAACCAGGAGAGCCGGGGCGTCTTCCAGACCAAGCCGCTGATTCACCTGCAGGGCCGCGAGCCGTCGCTTGAGGAGAAGTACCGGCTCATGGAGCCCGCCGACGGTCCCGTACGCCCCATGCCCGACACGTAGGGGCGCCAACAAGCCAGCTCACCAGCACCGGCTGACGCAGCCTCTCTTTACTTTTTTTTTTTTTTTCTTTACCGTGCTTTCTCTCTTCCCATTTACTCTTCAGTCTCAGTTTGGTTAATCCATTTCTTTTCTCTCACTCTTTTGGCATCCCTTTCTCCTAATCCTCAATTTTTTTTCTTTTTGATTTCCCCCTGCTGCTCCCACCTCTTTTCTCATTCTCTTCATTCTTTATTCTCTCTCTCTCTCTCTCTCTCTCAGCCAGCACTGACAAACTCCCCATGCCTGTAACTCCCTAGAAGGGGTTGGTTAAGAGAAAGACAAAGTGACTATGCTCTTAGCAACCTCCTGGTACGGATACTTTGTTGTTGATGTTTTTTTTTTGGATGGTTTGAGAGACACAGGCCTCTCCTCCCCCACTCTGCAAGGCCTGAACTGGGAGAGAGCGGCGTGAGGAAGCGCGAGGTGAGGAGGCCAAAATTGCACAACTTGTCCCCATGGTCCCGAAAGAGAGAGGCACTCCGGGAAACGCATTCAACCATGGGACGCTCGTAGGGATTCTTTACGTGAGCCCTTGTGTGAAGACAACACCATTTCGAAACCAGCAGCAGGGCACGTTCAAGCCTTTCAGGCAGTGTTTTTTTTTCAGTATTGCAGGAAACATTTCATTGTTTTCACCCCATCTTGTCAAAGGGAGGGGGTTAAGGAGGGGCAAGAGGGTGGGATTTGTGGGGGAGGGGGGGGGGGGGTTGGGGGGGAGATTTTGTGTTTGTATGATGAAATCACACACACACACACACACACAAAACGTACAGTACAGTCGTCCGACTCCAACTGCTGCAGGGTACATTTGATCTGTGTTCAAATGTGTGTGGGGCTGTGATCTCAGCCGGTTTCTTACCTTTGCCTTTCTACATTACTGATGCTAACGTTTGTATTCAAATTATAAGAGAAAGAAAAAAAAAGTGCTCACTCAAGTATTTTTAAACCAGGAATTTGAATGATCGTGAGGACTTTTCAGGAGGAAAAGTGTTTCTGGTGGATTTTTAAGGGAAGTGAGGAAAGAATGTTGCCATAACCCTAACTTTAACCCTATAGCATGACCCTTTGGAGAAGATTTACCTGCTTTTTGATTAAAGGCTGACTAACCCTGTGTTGTTGATAAGCATTTTTTGTAAAATCAATTACAAAAGGAGTTCAACTGCAGAACAAAGTTCTTGTCAAGCAAATAAAAGTTGATAAATTCATGACCTTGATAAGCGTTTTTTACTGTATAAACAACCACATTATTATCATCCACAGTTGATGGCTTCAGTAGATTTTCAAATGTGACAAGACCCAGGTATATTTGTTATGCCTCTACACCACGGAGTATACCGTGTGTGTATATAGGATAAAACAAGGTTAGTAAAATACCAGCACAATGGTATATATAAATCAAATATAATTCATTACAACATCATTTGCTACACAATTAGGTCATAGACTCTTTATTATTACAGGACTACAAAAACAAGGATTTCTTTTATGAAATGAAATAATCTTTCTGTCTTATGTAACCCAGAAAAATGCGTACCTGAATTGCCAGTCAAATCTAATGGAGACGAGTTCAGAAATAAGGGCTCAGACTTGGGAAAGAGTTTGGACACTCATCTTTATCAAAGCGACATCAATCTAATTACAAGTTACAAAATATGTAACAAGACAAGTTAGAAGCCACAACAGGTGAAAGGCTCTTTTTTTCCTGCTCTGCTGATATGCTGTTTTGACTGGCTGTGCTGGAGAAAGGAGCGGTGACTCTGTGGTTTTTCTGCAGACTGACAGCATGAAGGTTGCAAATTTCACCCCTTTCACTAGAGCGGCTCTTTAAGGCAAACGTTGCTTGTATCCTGGTTTAGCGTTGACTTAATGGTCGGTCTTCTCTTCCTCTCCCCAGGGAGAGAGAATGAGCCGGCGGAGGAGCTGGGCGCGGATCACTTGAGCGCTGCAGTCAACTCTGGAACAGCCTGTGGTGGAGGAGGGGGGTGAGAGAGGAAAAGGGGGAAAAGGGCATTTAAAAAAAAAAAAGGGTTCAAGCCACCATGTCTGTCTGCAGCAGAACACAGGTGGTCAGACGGCGTATTGAATTCTCCACTCTCCTACAAATAAAGTTTAAGTGTGGGAATGACCTGAGCGAGCTCGGATGAAACCGCAGCCAGGCTTTAGTTCGCCTCGCACAAAGCGTCCGAATTAATTAGGATTCAAATGCAGCCCGCAACCTTGATAGCCTAGCACTAGGCTAAAACAACCCACAGCCTTGGAGGGGGGGGGGGGGGGGGGTGGTTTGGGGGTGCGGTAAAGGCACTAGTTACGGCATCATGCTGTGAGAATCAGCTGAGAAACTTTATCATCACGCTATAACGTGATCACCGGGATCGGTTTCCGAGGCAGGAGGAAAAGGAGAAAGCCAATCCATATTAATCAGCTATCTGAGGAGTGATCACACGTAAGCCGATAACAGGCAGGTCACAGCTCCTCTGCAATTGGCTATCATTACCAATCACTTTCGTAGACTTTACTCAAACACCTGGGCCCACGCTGTGTACCCAGCACCACTGAATAAAACATAAGGGACAGGACAAACACGGGCAAATAAAGGCGGCTACTCTTACAGGCTGTCGCCGCTGCAGGTAGGAGCCAGCAGCCTGGCACCCTGTGCCGCCGTACCACCCTAAAACCGCAGAACCGACCGAGCATGTAAAAGGTTTGGTGAGCGGTGCCAGCAACAAACCCAGGTGAAAACCAACACCCAGTCTCTCATGTTAACTATCAATTACTCATAGGGTCAAAGGAGTGGTCTTTATTTTTTATCTGTCTCTTTCCCTTCTCTCCTTCTCTTGCTTGCACCCTCATGTTTTCTCTTCTTCTCTTTCCTGCTCGCTCTCCTTCTTCCCATCCCCCTCTTCATTCCATCTCTCCTCTCTTTCTATCTCTCCATTTCTTTCTCTCTCTCTCAGGAGTAGTCTGCAATGCTGCCCCAACTCTCCGCTGATTAATTCAGGGCCTCAATAATTTAACAGACACACATTTCCATTAGGTGGAATAATGCGTCGTGCAAAATTTATCAGGGAAATACTGAACATGGTATTCTATTATTTTTCTGCTGGAGCCTTTGGAAACGGCCTGAGTCTTTTGGCCAGGAGCCTATTAAGAGAAAATCTTTCAGTCGTTTTGGCATGATGGATGGGTCTGGATTGAGGGAGGGTGCTATTAATTCAGACATGTTTGAGGTAACTTCTGCTGTGGCCTAAGATGGTTTTATAGATGTATGGTGATGGAGAAAAAATGACACAAAAGAAAAGAGAGAGGGAAATAAACCCTCCCTATGCACAGATTGCTCACCTTGAAGAGATCAGCAATCAGGCCGTAGTCAGCCACCTGGAAAATGGGCGCCTCTGGGTCCTTGTTGATGGCTACAATGGTCTGGGGAAAGAGTGGGAAGAAGAAAAAAAACTGGTTTCACACTTTTGTGGGACAAATGTGCCAAAACAAGTACAAGGCAGGACTTTCACTATGGCGAGTCATTGGTCACAATGTGCAACCAAAGAGATGAAGTCAAAACAACTCAGCGAGAACTAGAGAGAGAGAGAGAGAGAGAGAGAGGTCAAGTCAAATAACAGAAAGAACAGATTTGGAAAAGATGAAGACTTGAGGGGGGTGGACAACAGATCTGTGTCTTACAATAAATGTAGTCACTAAGAGGATGGGGGAAATGGCTTAAGTTTATGGAAACATATGGAGGAGCCTGTAAGTGAATCTCAGGGACCACTCTTTAGAGGCGAATGGTCTGATGGATCGTGATGGCATAAAACAGAGAGTCTGCGGCTGGGGCAGGGTTAAGGAGAAAACGCAGATGAATTATACATTGTAGTTAGACACACAGACACACACACACACACACACACACACACAAAAAAAAAGCAAAAACATCACACTGCTCCCTTTCGTCTCTTTCAGTCGTGGATGCACAAGCAGGAAGTACAAGCATAGGCACATGAGAGGGAGCGCGCTCCTGCCACAATCTCAACGCTCCAGAAAAACAGACTGTTGGCATGGCGACAACAGGAGCTTTCACTTCACAGCCACTTTCAGTGCAGTTCGTAAGTGCTCGGACATTGACACATTTCTTGTATTTACCAAATACAAAAAAACTGCAGTTCCTACAAAGAAACATGGATGCTCAACATGGATGCAGACACACTCAAACCAACACTGAAGGCTGGCAGTTTAACCTTGCAGTTTGATTTTAAAGCTATGTGTGGAGGTAAAACAACAAAAGCTGTATCATCTCAACATTTCCAGATGGTGCTTTGTAGAAGTATTTAAAAAACAAGCTTTCAGACTGTCCTTTCAGATTCCTGAGTTTGATTTTTAATGGTGATTGTTTACTGTGTATAATACCTTGCTGTCCTTCATTCCAGCCAGATGTTGGATAGCTCCTGAGATGCCCACAGCGATGTACAGCTCCTAAAAAAGAAGCAAAGCAAACGTTAAGTGAATATTCCACATAAAACAAAGACATTTTCTCCATGCTTTACAACACATCTGAAAAACCTCTCAACTGAACCTAATTTAACCCAAATAAAGTTATTCCGGCATTGGTCATAATCTGGTTATCTCTCAAAGTGATTTTTAAAAGCCTCGCTTAATGAGTACTTGAGCGACCTAATTAAAGATGATTCAGGGCCGTGTTGAGAACTGCCTTAATTGCTCGGTGCCCGAGGCAACATTATGGCAGCTACAAAATGTGCCAGGGTTCAATTAGCGGGGTTCAGCCCCTGTTCTCCTCTCTCATGTACCACGGACGCCGAGCAAAACGAGCCTGCTCCACTGAATCAGTGTTTCTCCGTGGCCGGATGTCATCCGTGGCAAATGTGCTTTGCACCTACAGTAGTCATTTAATAGCAAATGCTTGCTGGAAACACTCGGGACGGAGCCACAGGAGACGGTTGTCTGCCACAGACCGGATTAAAAACTCATGGGTTGGTTTCCGAGATGAAAAGTGTCTGTCTGTCTGTCTGTCTGTCTGTCTGTCTGTCTGTCTGTCTGTCTGTCTGTCTGTCTGTCTGTCTGTCTGTCTGTCTGTCTGCTTCACCTTTATGCTGAAAACCTGTCTGTCTGCTGCTCGTTCTTAAAGACCCCTCTGTCACTGAAAAATGCCATGTGGTTAATTGGACATGTCAGCTATCAATAGACAACGCAACTTCTTTAGAAATATCAGTGATTCACATTTAACATTGATACCATCATAAACAGTTGTCATACTTTTAAAAGGGGGAAAAAAGGAAATGGTAGGTCAAGTTGAGGGTTGACCGTCAAGCAATCCCCTCTGACACTTTCTGGCACCCTGCCCCACCAACCCAGTCCAGTGAGTGCACAGCAAACAAGCACCAATGAGAGGTCTCCTGATGACAGCGTTTCCAAGGCCTTGAGGTCAGCCTGGCCACGCAATTAGTTCAAAGAGGAGCGCTTAGTGTCTGACTCCCCTCCTTCTCCCCGCTGCTTTACTCTACTCCCGCTCACCCATCCACCCACACAGCCCTTCACTCCTCCCTGCCCTCCTCACCCCCAACCCCACCCCAACCTCTCATTCCCTTCCCCCTTGGGAGGCAGCACATCAGTAGCTCTCTGCTTAATGCACTTCCATATGAATATTTCAGTGCTGTTTAATGTGGCTGCGCCGGCCTCCGAGGAGCAGAGCATCAATTTGTGAACACGAGTCTGCCGGAGCCTAAAAGCCAGGCCTGGTACTACAACTGAGCTGCAGAGCAGAGCAGGGCGCTCACTGCTACTGCCGCCGCCACCGCCAGTCGAACAGGGCCTTGCTCGATCTTGGGGGAAATGAAATGCTAGCAAGTTGGGGGAAAGAAGCCAAGAAGAGAGAGAAAGAAAGAAGTCGTGGCACGCCATACATGGTGGCCTGCTCCACATATATCTCTCTAAATCATCCTCCATCATGCAAGACATGCTGAGGCAGTAGGAGCAGGAGAGAAGAGAAGGGACTTTGGTCTGTTCCAACGTGAGATCCGGAAGTAACTTTTTCCGTGCATCGCCATATGTAGCCGACCCACCTACTGCCCCGCTCGTAAAGAGGTCAGAAATGTAACTCGAGATTCCACGGCAGTTGCACGCTCATATTCCAGAGGTGTGAATAACAAATTCCAAACAAGTGGACAGATTGGGCCTCCAGAAGGACAGCCATTGTTCACCTCAACAGGGGGTATAGGGGGTGGGAGGTGGCTGACACAAACAACCACAGATAACATTACAACAACCTATCCATAACATTCCCAAGCTGTTGTCCAAATGTGGACCATTCCGACCTCTATCCTCCTGCAGGAACCACCCCCCCCCCCCCCCAAATCAGCTTACATTACAAAAGGGAAAAATGCTCCAGACACGGCTGTGGTCTTTAGAACAGACGTAAACTCAATTCACTTTCTGCTGGCAGGTGGCATTTACCACAAAAGACTATCAAGAGAAAGGGAGTTGGGCTTTCAGCTGAAACAGGCATGGACTAAATTCACATCAACCACAACATACTCTATGATCTAAGCATTTAATTTCATGATAACAAGTCTTACTAACTGAAGTTCATTGAAAGATGACTAGGATACATGGACAAGTATATATGTGTTTGACAATTTGGGGGACACCTTGATTCTAAAATCTATCAGGTGGAAGCTTAATTTTTACTTCCAAACCATCTCCAAAATGAGTGACCTGGTCTTTCCAAGTGACATCAACATCCACCAGACTTATATCTGTCCAAGTCTGTACGCGGAATTTTTTTAATATAATAACATTTCATAAAATTCTAAGCCGGTCAGCCAAAAATAACAATAATAAAGTCAGAAAGAGTATTTCTAGCGTAGTTCAGTATGAGAACAGCCATTTCATGATGGTGTTGTTTGTTTTTGCATACACATGAATGCACAACAGCCCCACATGTGACAAGCTTGTCAAAACATTTAAGAGAGGCTTGGGTTTGGGCTAAATTGCCTGGTTGGAGCTCTGGGCAGACAATCAGGGCAGTCGGTGCACTAATGGGTCCTGGTAAATCATTTAAGACCTCCAATGTGCCATTAACTGCATTTCAGCAGGTCTGGGCCGCCCTAATGTGTGGATAATGACAGTAGGGAGGTCCCACTTGAAGCGGATAATGGAAAATTAACCTTTTCAAAGGGCAACAAGGATCCATCTTTATCAGACTCACCCACCACAGAAGAAAAAAAAAAAAAAAGAACCGTGTTGTTTGCAGTGAATGGGAGGCCATTTATCAGCGACTCAAGACAAAGCAGATTGATTTTGAAGGATAACCAGAGCTGATAACCTTCCAAAGGAATCAGTCTCACTTCTCATTACAGCTGAAGCGTTTAGAGATGTCCTCTCCTCCTCCACAATAACATGTGTGGGGCAGAGATATACTAAAGTCAGTCTGAGTTGGGGGGGGGGGGCGGTGGTTGGGTGTAAAGACAGATAGAGTCTATAAGTGGTGTAAGAGGGTGTGTGAGGGTCTGTGTCATTTACCGGAGCCACGATCTTCCCCGTCTGTCCCACCTGCATGTCGTTGGGGACATAGCCAGCATCCACGGCTGCTCTAGAGGCTCCCACTGTGGACAGACCAAGGAGAGGGGATCAGCATGTTCAAGTCCTTACCCTACAATCAGCACTAGGGTTACACCTGTAAATGCATATGCAAACTATACATAAACCATTTGTATTTCTGGGAAGTCTTTACATTTCTAAACTACAGTTATTTTTGGACAGGAGTTTAATTTAGCTATTCGTGTTTGTCAGGTCAAACGGTTTACCACTAAGTCAAACATCAAGCAAGTGCAACACAAGACAAAGCAAGAGAGCAAATAAGTTACTAAATAGTCCATCAGAAAGTAGCCTCCTACCTGGCGGCTCCAGAAACTCCATAGTGTTACTTTAAGACGGGTGGATAACGTTAGCACAGATCCAGCTGTAGTACGTTTACCGGGCGGTCTCGCTGCATCTAACATTACTAAACTGTGGACAGGCTGGCAACCAACCACTCATGACCGGATTTGCGGAAGACATTTTCTCACAGGTCATTTATAAAACATTTTTGTTGGGTTGCTGTTAGGGCTGAACGATTAATTGCATTTGCGATAAAATCGCGATGTGATAAAACACGATTTTCTAACCGCGATTACAACGTGGTAAAAAAAAAGAAAAGAGGATTAAATAAAAAAAATCGCAAATTGAATCGCAATCGCAATATTGGGGGGGGGAAAAATCGCAATTAGATTATTTTCCCAAATCATTCAGCCCTAATAGCTGTTGGGAAGCATAACGTGCAAGCTTGCTAGCGTGAGAGTGCTAGTCCCGTTGTTGTAAATAAACAAACCACACACAGTAGCGTGATCTGCTCTGTCTGGTCCCTCATTTTCACTGTCAAAAAAGTGTCTTTGTTCAATTGCAGACTAACTTGATGTATATGAAACAATCAGTATTTAACTGATAAGAAATCTTAATGTTTGCTTTATCCAACATTTACCTTTCTGCTGTCAACTCTGCTTGCTCACAAATCCTCAAAACTGCTCATCTACAATGACAAAGTTTTCAATACTGTCAATAAGATAGATAGATAGGTACTTTATTAATCCCGTAGGGAAATTTTTATGTTCAGACAGATAAGTGGAAAGCTACAAATAGTCCTGAAAATCGTTCATCGTTAAGTTGGATATTGTAGCGATCTCAGTCACTACGACTTTGATACAGGGGCGACGTTATCCCCCCGGAAGTAAGATATGTGTTGTTGTGACGTCACACCTATTGTATAGGTCCAATGCAGTTGTTTCTTCCTGAATTTCCTTATTTATTACCGGTAGGGTGGAGTGAAAAGTAAAGATAATTGATCTGACGAGTACCTGCGGCATTGAGTTTATCAGCAAGGTCATAGAGCAGCTTGAAGTTGTCCCCACTCTTCAGACCTCTGCCTGTTATGAGCAAAGGATGACACACACAGGTTAGGTTTCGGTTTGACACGAGTAGGATTCCCTTCAAATCAATAAGGCCTGGCAATCACCGAAAATTGATTTCTGCTTTCCTGATCAGACTGGTCATTTGTCAATATGACACACACACATTGGATCCATTTTCAAATGTAATGAGATTTTCTTTTCATTTGATGCAATAGCTAAATGAATAACAAACACCCAGATATGCATTCAATTCATATAAACATAAACGCTGACATATCATCAATGACACGCTGAAATCTGATATAAAAGTGATGACACTGTTTTCAATTCTCAATGGCAATTTCAATCAGACCTTCTCCCAGAATTCGCCACACTAGATCACCTTTTCAAATGCCATTTCATTTCATTCATATTTTGTTACTCTAACATTGCAATTCCCCATATTCATATATTCCCACAATGATTAATTGTACAATATGTAAATGCAATACCACATAAACTACTCTAGGCCAAAACATTTATTCAAATCTCTCAAAATCTGTTAATGTCTCATTTATGTACATAATATTACTTTAGTACTATCGTTTTTCGGCCAGTTGCAGCTTAGCTGCAATCTGTTAGTTTTTTGGTTTATTTTGTCCTGGGACTATTGATGAAGGGAGCTCCTACCTCCAGAGACAACCACTTTGGCGCTGGCGAGGTCTGGCCGGTCGCTCTTGGACAGACTCTGTTCCAGCCACACTGACACTCCGACAGGAGAGGACGGAGACACTGCAGAAGCATCAAGACGATAACACAAGACGGCCATCAAAGGAGCCTGTTAAACCAGAGCCTTACACACATGTTCAGGTCTTAAAACTTTTCTGTTGACTTTGACTTTACGATCTATTAAAACCAACTTTTAAACAAGCAAGTCTATTAAATCCTATAGGCCGGGTCATGTATATGCCGAGTATACACAGTTCTCAATTCAAAGACTAGGTAGCATGCAGCACCTCAGCTGGGGAAAATAGCTAACTGTGAGGCTGCAGGGCAACTCAAAGCAGATGTTCCCAACTCTCCCTGGGTCTGTATGTAGATTACTGTTCGGTCCGGCAGCTCACCTTCCTCGGACGTTGCGCTGCCACCCTCCACTTCAGCAGGCTCGAACGACGTTCCTCTGACCGTCAGGATCTTGACGCTCTCATTGCACTTGACTGTGCTAAGGGCATTCCCTGCGAAGGAAAAACAACAACTATTTGTCTTTCAGGTTTCAGCGCAAAAAATGTAGTGCTTCTGCAAAATACTGAGCTCCGTGCTCAACAACCACCAGATGAAGAGGCAGATTATACACCTGATCCGTGCATAAATGCCATATAATGTGCCAAAACATAAAATGAAAAATGCCAGCAGCATATGACTCAAATCAATAATGAAGAAAAGAAAATGTATGGTGACGTGGGACTAGACTGATTTGTGCTTCCCACTGCAAATGCATTCAAACCGGGTTTCACAGAAACCCAAGGGCTGACTCACATTTCTCCTTACAGTCTACCATGCTTGCCAAAAATTAAGTAGTTAATATCATTTGGAGCTATTTGACAATTCATGTATTTTTATAAATTTGATGGGAAGAAGAGGCTTTGGGGACATAATTATTGCTTAGGTATGGAAAATGTCACTGAGCCCTTGGGCTTACCAATAAAACAATTCATGAGAGCTCAATTTGGGCTTGGTGCAGGCAGTGTAATTCACAGGCACACACATGGATTTACTGCATGTTGATCTCATCTACAGCATGAGAACTGCTGGTCAAATGCACTAAGAACGTACGCTGCGCCAGAAAACTTTTCTTAAATCCTAGCTGAAAGCAAATCCAGTGCATGTTCACAGAAGAGAGGGCTCAAGATTGTTTGTGTGGGATATACAACATCTGTGGCCGTGGCAGATCATTTTAAAAATCTCATCCTCACAACAAAGCACTGCGTAGCTCCATTCAGACGTCTGTATTCATTTAACAACTTCAATAGTTTTACAAGATATACAAAGTTTCACACAAGAAAGCAGATCCACATACAAATGTTTGCTGTGCTTCTGCAAGACTTTAGTATGCAAGAGATAGTATAGGCTTCAGAGGCTACATAAGTATAAAATAGTACTAGAAGGGACACAATGTGTCTTGTTTTGATGTCTGACCATTGCAACATGTGATTTCTGCTTCCAACCAGTTAGAACTTGAAATCGGTTAGTGCTGAACAAATATTGAGAAACAAAATCTGGGTTTCATTTCATAACCATTGCACAATCCAGACTAGTACAAAGACACATGAGGGCTGTAGTTCTTTTCTTTTTCTTGGTTTTTTACCTGCATAGATGGTCCTTACAAAGGTGTCTTGGGACTTGATCTCAATGATGTCAGAGATAGGAGCGACATCAAGCTTGGCAGCTACTCTGGGAAGAAGGTTCTGAAAAACAACAACAACAAAGTTCCTCAGTCCAAGTCCTCAGAGGCAGAAGGATAAACTGCTCCAATAAACGACATTACGGCTGTAAAATTCTCACTATAACCCGCAACTATAACCCGCACGCCCCCCCACACACACCACGAATGCACCAAGACATTATTAACCACATCAAAGATAACAGAATATATTCATACTTTATAAACAACCACAAAAAAGGCTGTCTCAACTTATCCATACACTGCCGTTAAGAAGGATGCATTGAGAAGTTAATACTATTGTGTAATGACATTACACCCAACCCCATGCCCTGAAAAGGCTCTAAGTGAGAAATGTCCAAATGGCAGTAATCTAAGAATTTGAACTACCAATAAATATGAAACCGAACCCATTGCTTTGAGAACCTTCACTTAAGCTGTGTCCTATCCGTAGGGGGGAATTTAGACTAATCTGTCTGTTTGGTCTGAGGCTGTTCTACACAAGATACTGTTTTAATGCACTTACAATTCAATTTAAATACCATTAGATCCACAATCTGACAGTTTGTCTCTGGAATGACAGATTACCAAGTGAATTATGCATCACTATATGCAGACATCACCCTCCGAGAGCCGGAGCAGACAGTGGGAAGTGGAAAAAGACACTGAATTAATTTCAGTTCACAACAGAAGCAACTGGTGGAGGGAAAGGCTTTTCCATTTGATTAAAAGGTCCAGCTCCAACCAATGAAAAAAGTTGGCAATTCATGGAATTTGTGACTTCAAGTGGTGCAGTAACTAATCTTTATGATAAAGACTTGCGCTAACATCTCTGAAAGCAAATAGCTTTATTAATATTTTTTTTTGTAATTGCATTTGCACACCCAGGTACAATATCCCAAGGGGACCAATCACTTTGAGAGAAGTACAGTTTACCGCTGTTACATAGTCAATCAATCAATCAAGCAATTCAATCTTATATAGCGCTTCTCTAAATACCCAAAGCTTTACAGAGTCCAGTAGTCATTCATACACAGTCATACCGGTGGTGGTAAGCTACATCAGTAACCACCCTGGGGCAGACTGACAGAAGCGTGGCTGCCAATCAGCGCCTACGGCCCCTCCGACCACCACCAACATTCATTCATATCCATACGATGCGGTGCATGTCTTTATGATGGTGGGGGAAACCGGAGTACCCGGAGTAAACCCACGCAGGCACGGGGAGAACATGCAAACTCCACACAGAAAGGACCTGGAACGACCTGGGCCTTCCTGCTGTGAGGCGACAGTGCTAACCACTGAGCCACCGTGCTGCCCGGTATACACATAGCTGCCATTATGCAGTGCATTCAGAGATTTCACATTTTGTTATGCTGTAGCCTTTTGCTAAAATCTTTAAATTAATTGTTTCTCTCTTCAATCTACTCTCAATACCCAATGACAAAGGGAAAAGAGGATTTTAGAATTTTTAAACTTAAAATTTTGCTCCTCCCATTTCTTTAGATTATCTTTGAGATGTTTCTACACCTTTATGGTAAATTCAATTGATTGGACGTGATTTGGAAAGGCACACATCTGTCTATAAGGTCTCACTGCTGAGGTGCATATCAGAACAAAAAAGCAAGCCATGAGGTCGATGGAACTGCCTGCAGGGCTCAGAGACAGGATTGTGTAAGGCACAGATCGAAAGGCTACGAAGAAAATGTCTGCTGCACTGAAGGTTCCCAATGGCACAGTGACCGCCACAATTCTTAAATGGGAGTAGTTTGGAACAACTACGACTCCCTCCTATCGCTGGCCGTCCAGCCAAACTGAGCCATCAGGGGAGAAGGGGCCTTGGTAAGAGAGGTGACTATATCTTTAGCTTGCTAAAGAATGTAAAGGTATGTTTCGTCATGCCATTTCAGCAGTGCTGCTACTAGCCCAGCCCTGGTACCTAGGTGTGCAAATGCAACTACAAAAATATTAATAAAGCTATTTTCTTTCAGATATGTAAGCACAAGGCTTGATTATCATAAAGATTAGTTCCAGCACCACTTGAAGAAGTCACAAAGCTGCGTGCATTTGCAGGACTAAAGCCAGAGAGACGACAAATCTGATTAGTTTGAAAGAGAAATAAAAAAATAAAAGATGTAGGATGGTGTCTTACTTTTCCAAAGGCAGAGGCACCAGCGCAGATGTGAGTGAAATTGAACTGCTTTTGTGTTGCCAGGATCAGTGGGGTCAACTCCTCTGAAATGTTACAAAACGAACATCATGCTAGCTACACAAACACATATTCTGTTGTTCAACACATGTTCACCTCAAGTACCTGATCACAGTACATATGTGTGATATTTAAAATCTTAACACCACAACATTGCTTCACAAAATTGATGCATCATAACAAGTGAGCCATGGATGTCCCTTGTGCTTGGCTACACATGACTTACCTGGCAATGCTCCTTTAAATGCGTCATTCTGGGCCACCAAAATCTTATGCACACCCTTGACTTTGGAGAGTTGCTCAGCAACCTGTGAAACAAAAAATACCTTTCAGATTGGGGTTGCTGTTCCAAAAGTGTGGACACTAAGATTTTATAATTTGAACAATTATTGATTATCTAAAATGGTGCTAGTGGATATCACAAGAACAGCAAACTACAGTTATCTGTGAATGTCAGAAATCATCCAATCATGGAAGTATGCTTTTATTACATCAAGAACTTCCTTTACACAAAAACACGTACACTTCAGGTCAACAAACCGTACCTTTGCACAATTTGTTCCGGCAATCAAGCAGGTCACCTCACCCCCTAGCTTGGTGGCAGCAGTGATGGTGTTCAGAGTAATGGGTATCAGAGTGTCATTGTTGTGTTCTGCGACGACCAGCGTACTCTGGAATCGCTGGATGAGACCAGTCTAGGTGAAAGGTCGAACAGTTAGCTAATAGGAGTGCACTCTATAGCCCTACCCCCCTTAGACGTAGAAACAAAATCAAATATAGTTATAGTATTTAACAGACGCTTTTGTACAAAGCTACTTACAAAACATTAAAAACAGACATTAGAAAACAGATAAATATCAAAAACATTAAAAAGACATATTCAATCAAGTTCAAAGTTAAATAACCCAAGTTCGGGTAGTTCTAATACCCAACACAACCTGGTCACACTGCTTGAAACCAGAATGTATTTTTCTGGTTCCAACTAGCTAGCAGTTGGTTATTGCAACGAGACTGAACGACATAACATGTGACATATACATAACATACATAACATAACTAAATAAGCAGCTGTTTAGCTGTCTGGGACCAATACTTTTTCCACACAGAGGAGTAAAGACCGCATGAAGCACAATAATATAACCACTGACAAGCATTTTCTTAGGCTTGTAACGTATTGAGTCAATAATGACACGAGGGCAATGTGTATGGTTACGAAACCGACTCCTCAATAAGACACTGTTTACATTTTGCATAAACTTGGATCATGGTGGTTAGCCAGCTAGCAACTCATTTAGTTAGTCTTGTAGCCAAAACTGCATATCATGTGCAAACTTAAATGTTACCAACCTGACCAAAACTACTAACTACTCAAATTACCCCAGCTAGTTCTGCACAACTGAGTTGACAAGCTAACGTTAGCTAGCAGGCGTCAGCTATAAGGTGTAGCGTTATTTTGCTAACCGTTAGCAAGAAACCTATCGCTAAGTTAATTGGAGAGAAATTCATTATAATCTGTTACGGTAGACATTAAAACTGATGGAAAGTAACCCAGCTATCACTAGCTACCATATACGTTATGACATAGCATTTACTCCATGCCATCTAAACTAGCGTTAGCTGTCTTTACAAGTCAGTTGCTAGCTATTAAACTGAGGTCATTGCCTAGCGATTACATAGAATTTGGAGTCAAGCTAGCTAACGTTAGCTACCAACCAGAACCTTGCAACGTGTACGACTTCATCTCCAATGCGGTAACTCCTGAACAATATCGTCACCTGAATACATTAATGTTACTCACCAAGTGTCTCAAATTTGTTCTGTTTAATGTTTTCAGCATGTTGACAGACCAGTTGCCCTTTCCTGCTGTTCACTAACCCTTGGACAACACCACAAGTTTTGTAATAAAGGGGCGTTTCTCGCGACCAGAGGGTCGAAGCTAGTCGTCACTTCCTGTCCATATTTCACAAAATGAGGGTGACAGCCTTTAATCGCACCAAGTTGGATGTAACCAAGAAACCTTGAGACAATGTTATGAATTTTGGATTGGTTGATAAAAATATCCTATAAAATTAAGAAATGCGCTAAATCTTACCTATGAGGCATAGAAGAAAGGTTTTACTAATGATAGGCTGCCCCTTTATGTTTCAACATAACCTTGTGAAGAGAGGGTAACAGGCTAAAAACTGAGTCTATTTGTATTTGGATGTAGCCTACTCCCTGTCTACTCAGTGTAGATGAAAGCCTACTGTGTCTATCACTGTCAACACGGGCAAGCATGCCTAAGCAGAGAGGCGTGAAAGAGGAGTCTATTGGGCAGACAAAACCCATTTAAACTATGGTCAGATTTGAGTTGGGTTATATTTTGTGTAATAGGATGCCATAGCCCTGCATTTACTTTACAATAAAGTGATTCGGTGTATTAGACCTAACTTTGGTAGTAGATTAGAATCAAGCTACTCATGTTTGCTTATTTTATGATATAAGACATGTCTTGTGTAGCCTATAGCCCGGGTTTTACTTACTTACTTAGCCTGTGCCATCAAAGGTCATCCACAGCAGCTCAATAGCCTATACAGGCCTATCTGTGCGTCGTTTTAGATAGGTCGTAATAAGCTCATATTGTGTTATCTTTAAACGAATAATTTAGCCTACTCCTTAAAGCCAAATATTGTAATTTCAATATATTTCCCGTAAAATTATAACAGACCAAAAGATTAAGTTTTGGATAACTTGAAAATTAAATGGTAAGGCAATTTTGACAACTTGCGTTCTAATAGTCTATGCAGGTTAAGGTTATCAAAGGCTCCCATATCTGATATATCCTCTGTTCCGTTTTATCTTTTATCTCAGGGAAGCAAACCTCGTGTCGGCTAACCTAAATAAATTCTTATCTCTAAGATAACCTATAAAGAATTATGTTTAATATAACACATTTTCAGGAAGAGGAGCCTCAATGTTTTGTGGTGTCAAGCTTATCCTGTTTAAATTGTTTTGTGTCATAACTGGCTCGCCTACGATCTAGGCTTTTTTTTAGTTTATCCACAATTTAACAGAGAACATTGAAATAAAGATATATATTTAGCGGGCTATGGCCCATTAAATGCGTAATGCATTGGCTACCCAGTTCGGTTAAAGGCTGAATAATGTTGCGACGCTAAAAGAAAACTACACCAATTACATTTTAGGCTACCGTAGGCAGCAAAGACATTACATTAACGAAACCACATTGAACAGAGGAGTTATAAACTGCCGGCCAGTCTTCAGGGATGCTAAATGCATTTATTTGCGGGTGAGGGTCAATGTCAGAGGTGATTCGCTCGACGCACTGTGACTGGGAAGATTTAGCGTTTGAATGTAGGTTATAGGCTATTCGACCAGGTTTACGTTTGAATGTAGGTTATAGGCTATTCGACCAGGTTTGCACTGCAGCCTGTTTTTGGAAAATAGCTTTTCTATTTTACTACATGTTTCTGCATGTCATTTAACAGAATAGTCCTTCATGTTGTTCATCATGTAGCCTATATTTGTGACAAAGGGGATAGGGTAGGCTATGTCACCTAGGCCTATCATATACCTACATAAATTCTTTGTGGTCAATCACAGCATAACCTTCGGGAAAGCAAGTATTTGACAAGGACCTTTTAATTTACCCAAAACTTTGCTCTTGAGGAAAGCAACCTTCTTCTCGTTTCGACTTAACGGTCACGACGAGTAGGCTAAACGAGGCTTTCAAATAACTGGGCTGTGCATTTCTTTCTAATGACCTATGTACAGTTCTCTCCTTCAGTGTTTAAGAGGAATATACATTCTAAGTTAGCTTATTTTACTGGTAAACAAACAATTTAAGGAAAATACTACCAACCGATTGAATATCCAACGTCAACACGCAATTTCATGGCGAAAATAAATGACAATCTGACTGGCCTAAATGTCCACGGTTTCGTAAAAAGTACATTTTATGAGATGAAAATGATTTAAGCCGCATCAGTTGCGGAACATTCAGCCTGATATCTGATTGCAGTCTCAAGCTTACTTACAAGCCTTTGCCGGCAGGGGGCTCCCGGTCAGAGCATATGGATGTTAAAAGTGTTGCATGGACCCGGCACAAGAGTTAGACTACATGGAGCAAAGATTTTTGGTAGCCTACATAAAACAACGCACCAGACAGGCGCTTGCACTCATCTTACATTTCACGAAGCCCAGCCTACTATATGCCCTTACATGTATCCGAATACATTTATCATGTTATCAAGAATCATTTTAGTAGCCTAAAATAATTCATATACGAACTGATGAACAGGCAATCATTTTTATCTGTACTTCGTGCAAAGACATATGCTATCCTAGGCAGAAGGAGAGGAGGCGGTTCGAGAAATAGGCTACGTCATCGAAATGCTTTGAAATTTGCTTTAACAAGGATAGCTTGTAGATGGAATGAATGTTTGTCTGTTGTCATTTCCTCGGCAAATAGCCCATACAGTACTGCCTATAGCCTAACCTCCTCAGCCCCTAAGCGTATTCGGATCCAAGTTTGTGTGTGACGTCAGGCTGCGTGTCGGACGTCGCTCTTCCCACTAGGCTACTCGCTGCTGGGGTAGAAGTTATTAGTCAGCCAAGGACGGGACAGTTTCCCACTCCATTTCTTCATCTATCGCCCTCTGTGCTATCCCTCCTGTATGGTGGACATTCTTCTCCATTCTTCTTTCTTGGGTGATATGGGGGATCATTCCAAAAGTAAGTCCTGTTTCTTTCCTTATAACCTGCCTTGAATGTTGAACGTCGTTTGTGTTTTTAACAAGTGATTGATTTATGGTTCATTTAGTCATAAGACAAATGAACAACATCTACTGTTTAGTCATATGCACCTATGACCTAAATGCAGAGATTTCATAGGTGCACAACACATTTAATCTTTTTTTCGATAGTCTCCATTCATATGATTTAGTGATAGTCTATGTGATCGCGACGCAACATTAATAAGAAAAGAAAGAAAGATTAATGCTCAGAGGCCCATGCAATGACAAATGTAAAATTACATTAACTATCAAATATGGACACACTGACCCAAACTGCAAAAGATGTGTGTGCCTTCAAATGCATGGGGTGTCAGTGACGGTGTCAAGGGATTAGGGTGTGCAGGTGGTAGCATTAATGTGTGCATTCCGCAGAGAAGTCCGGAATCGCTATGTGTGTCGGCTGTGGAAGTCAGATCCATGACCAGTACATCCTAAGAGTCTCCCCAGACCTAGAGTGGCATGCAGCTTGCTTGAAGTGCGCGGAATGCAGCCAGTACCTGGATGAGACATGCACTTGCTTCGTTCGAGATGGCAAGACCTACTGCAAACGAGATTACGTAAGGTAGGGGTTTTCTTACTCTTTCCCGAAGAAATTGTGATTTCAGAGCTTTGGAATTTAGAAAAGGGCCTCTCAAAAGCAGAGCTTTCAAGATAAATAAAAAATAAAGAAATATGCATCAAATGTATTGGAACGTGTTGAAACTAGAACATAGATTACGTGTCCTGTGCCAAAACAATGGCAATTTTATTTTGGGGCAAATTGTTGGACCCTTACATGTCCAAATAAAACAAAAACAAAAATGTAGACTAACTTGTACAGTTATTGTTATACAGCGTTATTTTGAAGATTCACAATTATTAATGATTTAACCAATTATGGTTCAATCAGCATTATTAGAAATATTACCAATTTACCTTGGTCAACATTTATCTTCTTCCAGGTTGTTCGGGATTAAGTGTGCAAAGTGTAACACCGGCTTTTGCAGCAGCGATCTCGTCATGAGAGCCCGGGACAACGTGTATCACATGGAGTGTTTCAGATGCTCCGTGTGTAGCAGACATCTCCTCCCCGGAGACGAGTTCTCGTTGCGAGACGAGGAACTGCTGTGCCGGGCTGATCATGGCTTACTGATGGAGCGCAGCTCAGCAGGAAGTCCCATCAGCCCCGGAAATATTCACTCTAGCAGATCAGTACACATGACAGGTCAGTACAACAATTATAATAATAATAACAACAATAATAGTAATAATAACATTAATAAAAACAATAACAAGAAGAAGAATTTCCTCTTTAAAAATAGTATTGTAGGCTATGTCCAGGCCTATATTTAATTTTGCATTGAGGATAGATAATGGAGTATATTTACATAGGCCTATTGCTCATGATAATCTCCGTGTGATAGGTGGGGTAATGTCAATAATACCATATCTTTGATATTTTTCACGTAGGCTTATATTTAATCTGTAGCCTACTGTTGGTGACCAACCCACAATTCACAAGAATGTATGATTAATGATGTTTTAGATCATTCACTGAACTGTTCAGTCAAAAATAAATCACCATGATCTACAGTTTGTTTGACTGGATAATAGCACAATCGAAATTAAACATAAAAACTGTTGTTTTTTTACTGAAATTCCTGTAGCAATAACAGATCACATGCGACAATTTCACGCACTGTTTTGGTGAATATTTGATGTCTTGGTTTAACCATAATCTCATGATTTAAACCATCGTGTCTTTCAAAGAACAAGAAAAATAGCTATAGTGTCATAAACTCGGTATTTAAGGGGCTAAATTAATGCATGTAGAACTAAACCTGAATTAAAGTTAAGCCTGCATCAGTTGCCTGATTTGTATTAGTATGGACTATTGTTTATTTTTTATTATTTAATTGTTTGTAAATACAATTCACGGTGAATTGCCTTGTGTACAAATGTAAACGGTGCAAGAGTTGGCCTACAAACAGCACACAAAAAATGAAGTAGTTTGTTGGTAATAGTGTTCTACTCTACAGAGCCTGTGCCAGTAAGACAGCCAACACACCGGAACCACGGTCACAAACAGTCCGAGAAAACCACTCGTGTACGGACAGTGCTGAACGAGAAACAGCTCCACACTCTCCGAACCTGCTACAACGCAAACCCTCGACCGGATGCGTTAATGAAAGAACAGTTAGTTGAGATGACCGGGTTGAGCCCACGGGTTATACGAGTTTGGTTCCAAAACAAACGTTGTAAAGACAAGAAGAGAACCAATCTCATGAAGCAACTTCAACTGCAGCATAACAGTGATAAAACCGTAAGTGCAAGTTATTCTTGTTCTCCTACCTAACAACTGCGAAAATCAGGTTTTTCCGTTGCCAGAAATTCCTCGAAAGAATGTTGGATGTGCATACCTATGGTGGTTCGTTTTTGGAAGCTTTAAGTAACACATTGCACATCAAAACAAATTTGACTACAATCAGAATTCGTGTTAATACATTCAATCAACAAAACTCATACCAGCATGTCAATACGTATAATGATATAGGCGTACATCTAGGTATAATGAAGACCGCGTGTGTGTGTGTGTGCACGTTCGAGAGAGAGACAGAGTGTGTTAGTCTGACAAGTTTGTGCTAAATTGTGAGAAGCTCCCCCGACCTTTTCTTTTACGGACTGCATATGTCTGTATGTCTGTGTGCACATATGTACCAGGGAGACACATTTAATATCACCATGGGATATTTTCCCCGTTCTCAGGCTTTCTTGCAGACTGATCTCATGCACTTGCCCTTCCAGAATCTGCAGGGCCTAACAGGTACGCCTCTGGTTGCTGGCAGTCCGATCAGACATGACAACACTGTCCAAGGGAATCCAGTAGAAGTGCAAACTTATCAGCCACCATGGAAAGCCTTAAGTGAGTTTGCCTTACAAAGTGACCTGGACCAGCCCGCTTTCCAACAACTGGTAAGGGACATCCCGGCCCTCTCTGACACTACATTGGAGAAACGTGCATGTTATGAATTCACGTATTGAATGTCACAGGCCTTTAATCCACAGCAGTAACAAAGACACTGTAAATATAGCCTAACCTATCTTAAAATTAAGCACGAATGTCAATAAACAATTATCAGGACGACAAAGTTGTCTGTATTGCTTTTAGCCTATGCCTATAATATGTTTGATAATCGAATCATATTTATGTTTCTTATATTATTAGAGGAAACATTTTGTAGTCTAATAGAACATCCAACCAAAGTGTGTCTGGAAATCTGGAAATATAAAATGTAGCTTTGTGGAAACAGTCAGACACATTTCTGTCGCACTTCACCTGTAAATTGGTGATTTCCACATAACAGCAGCACATAACATTTCCACATAACAGCAGCAGGTATGCCAGAATGAAAAGTTGGGAATTGTTAGGGATTCTGTGTTAATTCCTCACCTCTCTCTCATATAGGTGTCCTTTTCAGAGTCAGGTTCCCTGGGCAATTCGTCAGGCAGCGATGTGACTTCTCTGTCGTCGCAGTTACCGGACACTCCGAACAGCATGGTCCCGAGTCCTGTGGAGACGTGAGATCGGCCCCTCACCGGTGACTCCCGTCCCAGCATGCTCCCGCGCGTCCTGCATGAGAACAGATGACCTCACAACCTCGAAAAGGAAAAAGGATTAATAAAATGACACCTTCACGATGGATCTTATTGTGAAGATACAGTTTGCCAAAAACACGGAGAGACTTTCCCGGGCGAATTCGAGTTTCATAACCTGTGGCATCACATCTGAAGTAATTTCCATGGATCCATCAAAACCAGAAGAAACCCCGAGGAATACAAACAAAATATTTTGATTTGGGTTACGAACCAGACTCTTCTTCTTTTAGTCTGTTTTAACAGTATTCAATAATGGCCATCATTGTATAGATTTATCAACACGTGAATAATTTCGTTGAGGCAGGAGAGAGACATATTTGTCCTTAACGCATGATCTCCGCAGATGGTGTAAAACTGACTCTTGTAAAATATTTTATCTTATCGGATGGAAGACTGATTGTTTGAACTTCTCAAGAAAAAAAGTAAGTTATTGTTATTTATTGTCAGGACATCCGTCCGTACCAGAATTAAGAAATGAACTTAATAAACTCTGTTAAGTTCTGTTTATGTCTGAGGAGTTCTGCATGACAAACATATGGACATCTATATTCAGAAGATATGTTACTCATTTATATGGACAGCCTCTTGTCATCACTTTATTGAGAGATAGAAAGACTGTTAATTAATTTACACATTTCCGTAAACAACATGCCAAAGACCTGGCAAATAGAGGGAGTAGTGAAAGTGTGGATAGAATTAAATGTTAGTGAATGAGTTAACAGTGTCCATTATACTTTGCTTAAGACTGACTTCACAACAATACAAAGCGCCTTAAAGTGATTTTTCAGGGTCATCGATACTATAGCCCGCATTTATAATTAGCTTACCTGCCAGTGGATCACATCCAGTGATTATTCTTATACCTGCTGCTGTTATGTGGAAATCACCGGCTGCATGGGGTATGAAATAGGACTAGGTTATTGCATGTAATGGCGTATAGCTTCACAATCTTATGTTTTCACTTTATGGCGAAAATTCAAAATGTATTTCGAAACCTCTGGTTTGTCGAGGGCCTGAAATTTGTACTTTATATGTCACAGAAACATATGGTTTGCACATATAATTTATCAAGTGCATTTAGTAAACACTTTTACTATAATCTTAGGTAAAGGTTTGGGATAATTGGAAAGAGATGAGGGTTTTGATTGAAGATACATTATGATGTATGAATTTATGAAAACTGTAAAGGGAAACTTATTTCATGGTGATTTAAACGCTCATTACCGACAATTTCCATGTTATAGAGCGGATATTGACCGGCCCATTGTGCCTATCCTACGAACCTGTTGTGATCAATTCCTTTTTGCTTGTAAAGGCATAAGTCTAGACAGAGGACAAGGATCGGCGACCTCTTATCTGCGCCTGGCATCACCTGCAAATGATACATTGAATGGAGCCACAACAAACCCTCCTCTCTTTTGCTGGAGATTTCGCTAAAGGGGACACCCTCCCATCCAGCGCACTCTTGCGTGTCTTTGGTTTATTTTCATTCCGATCACAACCCGGCGCTTAGAATAGCCTCTGGACATGGGGAGCTCAGGTCAAGCAGCGTCTTGACATATCAGACCTCTCCAATTTGTTCAGCAGTACGACCTTTCTGATCGGATGGGAATGAACTACCAAACAATGCTCATCCAGATTTCATGGAGAAAATCGTGCTCAAACCATACACCAAGGACGCAGCAGGGACGTTTGTCAACGTGGCCATTTCATTTTACATGGCTTCGTTGAAATTAAGATGATGATTAAAAATGAATTAATTCGGGTGATTACATAGCCTACTACACCAAATACGGGCAGAAACGCCTGTGAAAGTAATTGTTTTAAATTGCCACATACCACCATTTAACATTTTAACACAGGAGAAGCAAATAGGGAAAATCATCTGAACTCACAATAACAGATGTTGATTGGCGACTAATTGAGTTATGTCAGGAATGTAGACGGAAACAAGTCAGAGGAGTTAAGATAGTAATAAGATAAGATACAGTTGTTGAATGACAATCTACACACTTATTCCAAGCTTATTCCATTCCATTCATCAAGTGAAAGACCTGTCTATACAAAAATGTTTCTAGCTATACTTTAAAGAGAGGTGTGCACTAAGATACATGGATCATTAAATTGTATCCACGGTAGAAAGAATTACAAGGTGGTAAGACAAAATTGCATATGCTAACTAAATTTCTCAACAATAATGTGAGTGACTGTCCTGCCTGTGGCTAAAACAACCACACAAATCCATATGATAATACTCATTCAATTAGATGATTACTATTGACAACAGAATGGAAGCCAACAACTTATTCTAATTAAACTTCATCATGTGGACACGCTTATGAACGATTGTTAAGTCTGTGTTGCACAGACTTTCAAAATTGCGCAAAGGTGCATGAAATAGATTAGACTTGGTACCTGACTCAAAGAGGCGATTATAAAGTAACAGTACAGTAGCTTACAGGTTTGTAATGAGGGCATTCAATGAAAGTTTCAATTTGCTTAACATATATTTGCTAGTTGTTGCTTATTGCCATCCAATTAGTAATTTGAGCTGTACTGCGATTTTTAAAAATAAATTCCACATCACTGAAACCTGATTCGTAATCTGTTCAATTACAAGTTCTCTAATTTCTTTTTGGATGAATGTATCGGTTCAACCATTTGAATGGCACATACGTAAAAATACCTTCAGTTTATTTAAAATAAAAACTGTAACGTTCTATAAACCAAAGTCTTTAGAATAGTAGGCTACGTCTGGGTAAGCTCTGGGAATTTCTCGATCATATTCATGTAAACGTGTAGGCTAGAGCAATGCATCACCATCAGTCTGATGATGGCATCAGATGGCCTAGTGCTTAGTAGGCCAAACAGAAAAAAGGGCGCAAAATTGTAATATTTATGCTCATTTGATAACTTATAGCCTATCGCATGTTGGATCAGGAAAACGTTAATAATCCACAGTTGCAGAATTACCCATACAAATTAAATATAAAACGAAAAAAAGGAAAACAAAGGATGAAAAAGCAGGGATTGTGAAATACGTTAATGTCAATATAAAACCACATTAAAAACGGTTTGACTAGCGTGCTTGAAATGTCTATCAGCCAAAAGACTCAGATATTTATCCACATCATTTAGCCAAAGTCAAGCAATAGGACTGATACCCCTATTTATTCCCGACGATTCTCCCTGAGAGGCTAAATGAAAATAGATGTTGTAATTCCCTGCAGAGAGGCACTTCAGAATTTCTCTTGAACAATAACAAATAAATGGGATCTGGAGGGAACCTATTTCCTGCGCTAACGTCACCACCAGTCTCTTGTCACTGAACAGAAGGATGAACCGTGCAAGAGTAGGCGACTCGCCTCCACTAATTCGTCAGTTAAAATTCACAGCTTTATTCAAACAGATCAGTCTTATGCGAGAGTAACTGGACTATGGGGTTGGCTGAGTTGGTTTTGGAAACTGGTAACGCCACTATCTAGGGTGAATGGGGATCTGTCGCCGCTAGAAGGAAAATAATTGTGTAGTCCATTAAAACTGGTCTGAAATCCCGACAGTCCACCGTATATGTTTTCACAAAGCAGACCGAAGTATTGTATGAATTTCCTCTCCTTCAGTGTAAGACAACGCTGCTAAGTCTGCGCAGAGCCTGAGTGACATTCATCAAAACCATTTTACCAGAACGGTCAGAATTACCCGTTTTTGACATATTCTGAGGTTTCTTGGTGTAGTTGTATATAACGTTATTAAACGGGGTATTCATACACAACCCTGCTGGGTAGAAAATACCTCAATTCGCCTGACAGCGAGCATCCCATGAGAGCGAAAACCGACAGGATGGTAACCCAGTTCGAAAGGCTCCAGCTTTTGTTGACCGGCTGGTCAGAATACAATGACTCACAGGTTGTGGTGCGAGTCACTCAGGTGAGTGCGCGGAGTGGAACACCAGTGTGTTTGTCTCGCTCTGGCCTTGGGCCTCAGCAGACCTGTACCAGGTTTCTGGGGCTCGGCGCTCTTTCACTCTCGCCCACTCCGCACATTCTCTCACTCTTTTAAAAAAAAAATATTTTATAAAAGCACTCACACTGCACACAACCTCAAAGACGGAGCCAATGAATGGGAATTACATAATATATAAGAAATATATCTGTATATATATATATATATATATATATATATACACACACACACACACTTGATTTAAATCGAGCAGCTTTAGCCAAGACAAAAAAAGGATCATTTTACACACCCACACACAAGTGGGAAGTAATGTTTTTGTAACACTGCAGTTTAAAAGTTCGCAAAAATACTTCTTAACTGATCATACTGTAATGGGATCTAATTGAAGTTAAAACACAGATGAAGTCCATTTGTTATTGTGATTCAAAATGAACAGCACAGCCCTGGCGTGGAAATACATTTCTAACTGAATCCATTAATCTGGATTTAATACATCCTTGTTTGAATCAAACCTCACAAGACTTTCAGTGCTAATTTTTACTCAATGCTCACTGCCCTGCAACAGCAGTGTGGACAGCACATCTTGTCATTTAGTTCTACAGATAGACTAAAACAAACACAAACAGTCCTGGTGAAGTAAACGATTTAATTCATTATAATAAATAAATTATTAAATGTGACAGATACGTAAATAATTCAATAAATTATACTTTCTTTTAGTGCACTGAAATACAGGGTAGAGAACAAAGGAAAGGGCCCTGAAAAATGACCCGTACAATACATAACATTGAGATTAACTGCACTGACTACATTATGCAGGCAAGGCATACAGGTATAAGAAACACTTATATCAAAAACAATTCATTACAACAAATAATTACAACAAAACAAATTCAAAAGCAATGAATGAGGGAAACTGTTTTCATTTTCACTGCCTACAAATGTCACAGAAATAATGCATCAAAAAGAGAAGAAATGAAATGAAGCAAACTATTACAACTTCAGCCAGTTATTTTTTTTTTTTAAACCATTCTTGATCTTCTGTGCTACATTCTCTTGTGTGTTCTCCTGTGACCTGTGGCAGAATAAGTCTGTGGTCTGGCCAAGCTGACTGATACACACTGTGGTTGTGTGTGTGAGAGAGAGAGAGAGTGTGAGTGAGCGAGTGTGTGTGTGTGTGTGTGTGTGTGTGTGTGTGTGTGTGTGTGTATGCGAGTGTGTATGTCTCTCTGTGTGTGTGTGTGTGTGTGTGTGTGTGTGTGTGTGTGTGTGTGTGTGTGTGGACTAAGAGGTGTGAACGGATGCGGCTCTTGGGTAGCGCTAATATTTACCAGGGTGGAGCTTGTGTGTCTCAGCGAGGAAGACGCTATATGTATATATATATATGTGTGTGTGTGTGTGTGTGCATGTGTATTAAAGTGAATCAGTCCTCCTGTTTCTTGAGGAAAAATTGCAGAGCCGAGTCCCACAGGTCTCGGGGGAAGCGGTTGGAGAGCTCGCAGTAATCCAGCGGTGAAGAGGAGGATTTCTCTGGATGGGGTGAGACAGAGAAAGTAAGAGGGAGAGAGAGTAAGAGGGGATGAGAGAGAGGACAGGGAGGAGAAGGGGGGAGAGACAGAAAAATAGGATATTAATTGAGCTTTAAAGGAAGGGGCCATAGGCTTTGTGAACATGGAGCTCATCCCAGTCACTTATTCCTCACTAGGGACTGCACTGCACAGCTTTAAGCCAAGAATAAAATACATCAAAATAAAATGCAACAGGACATGAAAACAATTGGACAAATTACGTCCTGTCTTTCTCTTTCTCTGTCTCTGAGTGTGTGACCAGTGGTGTTGGCCTGTACAGAAGATAATGTGAATTTGCTGTTGAAGTGAGGATGGATGCAGGCACACTGGTGGTGTCAAAGGGAGGAGAAGAAGGAGATGAACTCTGTCTACTCACCTTGATGTGATGTCTTGTTGTCACCACTCTTTTCAGCTGGAGCACAGTCCTGTTGGGAGCAAAGAAGAATCAGATCACCCGAATTCCATTGCTCTGGGTTATTGAGCTACATGTCTCTTTCATGAGAAACAATCCACACAACACACATTCTGTAAATGTACACGGATGGTCAGCTGTCTGTCTGCTTTTAGGACGAACAAAACAACAAAAAAAACAAAATGTATGTATGTATGTGAGTGTATTTGTGCTGTCAATTTCTTGTTAAGGCGGAAGCTTGTAATAATGGATATATAAATGTAAAATCACAGAATCAACACAAAGGAAGGAATTAAAATACTATTGTTTAATAGCATCTTTTAAACACAGATTCTCTACCGATTTTTGTTATACGTGTACCACGTAAAGTGTGAAGGGACTTTTATTTTGAAACGGGGATTGAGATGAAGACGCAGAGGAGCGGAGAGACAGACTTTTGGCGAGGGAGATACCTTGAAGGGAGCTAGCGACTAGGTCAGTAGTTAGAACGTGTGTGCAGCCGTTGCAAGTTAATTGTAAGTTGTGTCAGGTGTTTGTTGGATGCCCCCAGATATGAACCATTACATATGCGCTAACAGAAATAATAACAAAACCAATGCAGCGTTAATTGCGCAATTTGTTTTAACGCGTTATATATATTTCAAATTAATCGCAAAAATGTACGTGTTAATTATGTATGTGTTATGTATATGTTATATGTATATATATATATTTCCCCCAGTTAACTTTTTATCAAGGCTGTCAAGTCTTGCTAATAGCCTCTTCTGGAAACTGAGTGAATTAAAGACATTTGTGGTATTTCTTATATAGCAGAACTATCAACTCCATGTGGTCGGCTCTGAGGTCATTTTGAGAGCCTGTTCAGAAACTTTACCAACCATGTTGCTGGAGACCACGAAGAGCCTCCGAGGTGAACTTAATCTACTTAAACACACACACCTAAACACACCTGCTTAAGCCAATTTCTTAATTATGCATCTCTGCTCTCTGTCAAGACGAGTTTGCCTAAACACAGAAAACACTTCCAAAGCCCGTAGCCGTGTTGCACAACAGGTGACATGTTTTAAAATATTCAAGAGTAGTAGTGTTTCATTCTTTAGTGGAGGGATGGGACAGTGTGTGCTACTGGCCAAGGTAGGTGTCGGGATGACCACATACATCATGCATGAGTTTATCCCAAAGATCAAAACATTCCCTAGTTTCCCTCGCTGAGGTTATCTTCTTACCTTTAGACAAAAAAATAAAAGAGTGGATGTACACTGTATGGTTGCTCGGCTGCTTTTGTTCTCTGCTGGTGGAGTGTTTGGACAAATGGTGGTGGGGGGGGGCATGACACCATACGTCTTCTCATTGTTTTAAGGGAGCAACAATCGCCTGTCCTTCCAGGCGTAAGAGCTAATCTCTAAATAAATAAGGCAGGTAGCGGGGAGGCCCCGCGCAGAGGCCCTGACAGCGTGAAGATGAAGGAGGACAAGTGTTTACGGGAGGCCCGAGCGGTGGCAGGTAAATCCACTCGCATCCCTACAGGAAGCCATCCATCTTAGACTGGGTGTGGGGGTGGGGTGGGGCGGAAGATAACTTTGGCCATTACAGAAAAGAAAAAGGTATAGAAAAAGAGAGACAAAGAGGTAACGTGAGAGACTGAGAGATGATTAAAAGTGAGCATAAATATAAAAAGTGAAAGAAAGAATGAGAGAAAGAGACAAAAAGTATATGTGAGAGAGAGAGAGAGAGAGAGAAAGAAAGAAAAAGGGGAAGAGGGCGGCAGACCGACAGACACTGAGTGAAGAAGAGAGCAGAGAGATAGTGTTGTGTGCCAATGTGCAGCAACGGGCCACACAAACTACTGAGACTCCAGAAGTCCGGGGTGGCTCAAGTGTGCAGAGTGGAGCTACAGCCAAAGATGCAGCTCTCTGCTATGGATGTACAGTCCGTTCTGTGAGCCCGTATTTGTGTATGTAAGGGAGAATATTATGGTGTGTTCACTGCGTGTGCGTGTGCGTGTGCGTGTGTGTGTGTGTGTGTGTTTTTAAATGTTGTGAAAAATAACAATCATAATGCTAGTGCAAAACTTTGGACTAACTGATATATGATATATAATATATATATATATATATATATATATATATATACAGACACACACACACCACTGTAGAGTGCAAAGCTATGTCATCCTGTTTGTGTGTGCAGAGAACAGATAAACTGTACAGCATCTAAAAGCAGGTACAGTGTAAATCTATGGGCGTCATGTCTGCTATACTTGGGTCGCGGCTATTTATATTCCCCACATCTACACTTATTTCTTGTACATGGCCTATGCCTGAGATTTATAGCTTGCCTAAAAGGTATGGTGTGTTAAGGTAATTAGCAGCAGCGAGCTCAAGACATACCATGTAATGACTTTGTTCTCCTTGTTTCTGCAGGTGCAGATGAATGTGTGTGCTGTTCCTATGTATGTGTTTGTGTGTGTGTGTGTGTGCGTGCGCGCGCACGCGCACAGATCTCCCCTAAATAAAGAGGAGCACACAACTCCTCCTCTGCTTTAGAATGGCTTTGGCCATCCTCTTGGTTGTTTCAGCAGGCACAGACAAATGTATTGTTCCTCTGTGAGTGTGTGTGTGTGTGTGTGTGTGTGTGTGTGTTTTCTCTCACCTGTAGAAAGGTAGTAAGCAGCACACAACTCATATCCTGCTTCATAACAAACATGAATTTCCTGGTTCTCCAGGTTGTGCTGCTGCTGTGCGAGTGTGAGGGTGTGTATGTGTATGTGTGTGTCTCACCTGTATGAAGGTGGCGAGCAGCGCACAGCTCATCTCCTGCTGCAGGATGACCTTGTTCTGCTGGTTGTTGTAGCAGGCGCAGATGAGCGAGGGGAAGAGCACTTTAATGAGGCGCGGATGGCTGAAGTACTGGAACGGCAGCTGACACAGTTTCTGCAAGACACTGGGCTGCCTTCCAGACTGCACCATAACCTGGATAGGAGTGAAAACACACACACACACACACACACACACACACACACACACACACACACACACACACACACACACACACACACACACACACACACACACACACACACACACACGCTCAGTCAGTCAGACACTGCCGGGCCACGCTGTGGCCTGTCGTAAATCTTAACCCAACCCTCCCCTTGTGCCCCTCCCATGCATAAATCTGCCACTAAAACAACACACAAACAGCCATTAAGAGGAGAAATAGAGGGCACAGCCTCCCACCACACAATTACCCACCATAAAAACACAAGAGAGGATGTGTCGCATGGTTTTCCCCCCTTAACCACACGCTCTTGGCTGAGGCTTTGTGTGCTACAGGTACGCAACACGTAATTCATAGGACAGAGGAAAAAAAAAAAAAAAAAAACACAGAGAGAAGAGAAGGAAATTCCTGTGTAGACGGCGAATGTTTGCTGATCGGGTTGATTGTGGTCGGATGTGAATGACAGACATCAGACGCCAACCGAGAGGGGATGCGACATGACGCTGGCACCACCAATTAAGGCGTTGTCTATTATTGTGCCAGTGAAATATTCAAGTCAGGTTTTGCTGTTGCAGCGTGTCCTCTCAAGTGTGTGTGTGTGTGTGTGTGTGTGTGTGTGTGTGGGGTTGGGTTTAAAAGGGTCATGCTTAGTGCAGAGGGCTAGAGCAGGACAGCTGGGGTGCATGCGTGTGTGTGAGTGTGTGTGTGTGTGTGTGTGTGTGTGTGTGTGTGTGTGTGTGTGTGTTGGTATAAGGGTGGGAGGTCGCACCAGAAGGCCTCTGCTACTTTAAGAAATGAAGCAATACCGTTAATGGAGTTCTCACCAGGGCCCACGCCACACACAGCCCGTCAATCACACCATCACATCCGGCCCACCAATATTAAACCCAAATCACTCCCAGGCCACTCTGATTAAACAGGGCATGGCCGGACTGGGCGGGGGGTCCAGGGTCTATCTGGGGGGGGGGGGGGGGTACGGCATTAGCACTTGAGATTTCTCCCTGGAGCCTGGGAAGGTGCGGTGTGTGTGGTGGGGACCACGAGAAACGGGAGGTCACTACAGTAAATTGTGGATTTGAAAAAAAAAAAAAAAAAAAACAACAACCCACTGCTTTAAAAGGTACCCCTGACCTACAACACACACACTCCAAAATGCAAGCCAGAAGGGTGGGGTGAAGCTCCCGGATCACAGTTACATAAATTACCTGAAGGGGGTTTAACAAGACTTAGCAAAACCAGAGAGACACCCTTTAACAATACTCTTTCCCAAAGCCCTCTCCTTTTAATGACGCACTTTAGGAGGGGGTTTAAGGGGCATGACAAACAAACCGATAACTCACTTCTTTTATCATTTCAAGGTGAGGGCCCTCAGAGCCGGGTTCTACAGCAGCGTTCAAAGGCTCGGTGCGGGCGTGACGTCGGCCCGAGTTAGCGACCGTTTCAAAGACGCCTCGGCCCCGCTGCTCGACCGGGGCCACCGAGGAGCTTTTCAAAGGGCAGGTCCAGAAAAGCTAAGGAGCAGCTGACTGCCAAGGCAGTCGGAGCAAAAACATTACATGAAAAAAAAGCACTGGATCTGTGTGTTTTTTTTCTCTCCTCTTTCTTAAGAAGCAGGCCATGTTCACCAAACATTGCTGCCTACAGGCTTTGCAGCAGGGCACGATTAATGAGTGTCTTCATGCAGAGGATATGAATGAATTTATTTTTTTAACTTCTTACAAGAGAGAGTGGGAGGGGGCAGAGAAAGACTTTAAAATATCTGGTTGTTTTCAGAGGTGGAGCTGGGCAGTGTCAGCTCAGAGGGGTAAAATGAAGCAGGATTCGAAGGGCTCAGCTGACAATATCTCACAGAGTGCGGACTTAATCTCCACCACCCTCCCATGCAGAAGGGCAGGGAAGGGGCAGACAGAGAGGTTCACATTCACAGAGCTGTACAAATGATAACGTCCCCTAACACTACATATTCATCTGCCACACTGCACCAGAGCATGGGGCTAAAGAGCTTCTGGTTAGGTCCAAAAACAATTGTATGTATGCACAAGAAATGTGTTTCTGTAAATGTGTGCGTG
The DNA here is from genome assembly GCF_900700415.2 of Clupea harengus. NCBI lineage: Eukaryota > Metazoa > Chordata > Actinopteri > Clupeiformes > Clupeidae > Clupea > Clupea harengus. Next base: position 8,501,820 of record NC_045154.1, on the reverse strand, counting down.
AGTGTGCGTATCTATCTATGTGTGTGTAGGTGTGTGTGGGTCTTGCCCTGCTGCAGCCGCTCTGCCCACAAATCACACAGCCATCTCATAATCCTCCGCCACGCAGCGTTCCATCTTCAAGACGCCCAAACAAATTGTCCACCCTCAAGTGTCCGCTGCAGAGAGACATAAAGCAAGGTGATCTGGCAAGGGCGTGTGGGGGTGGGGGTGGAGGAGAGCAGAGGTTACTTCAAAACCAAAGTCTCAGGCCTGAAGACTGTCCAGACCTCTGTTTGGACTAAGAGTAATGACCCCTGCACCCCAGTACCCATGCCAGACTGGGATTAGGCCCCAGCCAAGTCTCTCACCATCCGCAGGACTATCTATTCAGCCCTTGACATCATAAAAGCAATGGCAGGGCGTTTGAACTTGTGAGAGAGCCTTCGCTCCTACAGACACGCCCGTAAAATACAGAGGGGAGGAGGAGGGGGAGGGGGAGGGAAAAAAAGAGGTCTAGAGACTGGCTGCCCCCGTGTTTCCTTTAAGTACAGAGAGCCAGAGAGCTCAAACAGAGCGGACCGCTTTTATGACACTATTACATAACCTTAGCAAAGACAAAGGGTGTGTAAAGTTAACAGTCTGAAACGCAAACACGGACTAAGAATAACATTGGAAGAACAGCAGAGGACCCCGAAGTCTGACCCCTTGGCCACAGGTTGGGATTCCATTAAATGATCCAAAAGGTTAAGACTGGGATTTTTGAGTGTCAGAATGACATAAGGCTCCAGGAACAGGTCCAGCCGTCTAAACGACCAAGACTGTATGAGGATTCTCAGGATTCTCCCTTTGCAGGCAGAGAGCTCCATGAGCGAGACATCCTTTGTAATATATCTGTTGGATTGCCTGGTGACCCAGGCGTGAGTGGTGTCTAGACACCCCTCCACTGTGGTCAACCGGCTACGGATGCGTCAGCCATCGACCAGGGCCACAAATCTGTGGCTCCAACCCGCCACCCCATCCCCGACAAGATCTCCTTCAGCCAAAAAAAACGGGGAAAAAAATGCAAACCAGATCCTCTGGCAGGCGACCCCAAACAGCAGAGTTACCGTAAAGCAGAAGGGAACTGCCGGCCAGCTGATAAGAGTGAAGGGCCAAACCACATCAGAGGACGTTGAAAGAGCACTCGGGAGAGGAAGTTACTGCTGAAAGGACTTATCTTAACAACCTCTGCCACCCACAAACAGGTTCTGGAGATGCGCAAGGGGCCTTGAACGCTCCATAAATCCCCCCCACCCCACCACCACCCCCCTCGGAGTTTCAGACAACCTGACGACAATCCTAGACGGAGGTGTAAACATCTGTGAGAAGAGAGCGGGAAATTTCGGCATTGTACAATTTTTTTCCCCCTCTATTGCCCTTTTGAGAGTGTGTGTGTGTTTTTTCTTCCGTGTAAAAGAGCATCCAGCTCATCGGAGCACCATAAACCACTCGAACTGTATGAGCAATGCCACTGGCGTCGAGAGATTTATCACCGCCTGCCTAACGTCATCGCTGATGCGACCGGGAGATAATCTCAAAGCAACCCTCCTCTGAGAGTCGAGACAACCCGGATCACACTCCAGCCCAAAGGACGGCACTCCTTGAAGGGAGATTTAAAAGAAACAGAAGAGAAGAACGACATAGACGAAAACAAACAAACCAATTCAAAAAAATTTTTTAGCCTCCACAAACCTGAGCTAAACCCCTCTGGGCACGTTTGTAAATCAAAAACCTTCACTGTCCCCAAACACACCCACCCCATCCCACCCACACACACACACCCCCCACCCTGTTTACTACAGAGTACACATTCCCCTGTGCTGGCTCCCCATGGTCTGCCCCAGCAGTCTTATGCCTCCCAGGCGAGAGGGCGCTTGGTTATCTGGCCAAGTAATGGACTGTTGAAGGGATCGTTTCAACATCAGTTTAACAGGGATTACAAGAGCAGCAGCGGGCTAGGGCTTACAGTGCAGGGGAGACGCCCTGATGGTGCGTGGGGGAGGGAGAGAGGGAGAGAGAGAGAGAGAAAGAGAGAGAAAGAGAGAAAGAAAGAGGGACTATATGAGATAAGACTGATGAGTGTGAAGGATTGGTTCCGTCTGGGCTTTCGCAGGTCTGCTGAACAACATGTCTTGAAGTCCTCAAAAAAAAAAAAAAAAAAAAAGTACCATCTATCAACACCAGCAGATATGCCGAGGGTAAACAGAAAATTATATTGTAGCAAGACCCGTGTTATCATGTGGATACTGAGTGCCTGTGTGGGCTATGGAGCATGAAGGTGGGGAAAAAAAACACTCTCAATGTATCCAGAGGACCCTCACTGCCATGTGGCTTTATTGCCTTAGATAGTTATTCTTCACTGAGTGTGCGAAAGCTACCTCTTGGATTAATACGTCATGTGGATTGCCCTGGAGCTATGGCCGCCTGTATGGTTTCTGTTTGCCGTTGCAGCTCTGGGACTCACAGAGGCTGAATGGATGGACGCGTGTCATTCGGGAGACAACACAGGCATGTGCTCCAGGCAACAAGGGCCAGCACTCGGCTGTTCCAAGTGTATGGCTGCTCACATACTGTATATATATTGTGAATGTGCATGTATGTGTATATATAAAATTGTAGCGACAGTTTATCCTGGAGAGAGTAGTGAATGCTAGTCCCCGTCCCGGGAGTACAAACACACTTCACGGCCTGCACGACGGTGCATATGTCATTCCGACTATGGCCTTCCTTTCTTCCTTGCTTGCTTTTCTTTTATTTTCCTTGAGTTCTATATGCAAGCCCTCCAACCAGCCCCCTGGAGGCAGTGGCTACACACCAGGCCAGCTCAGAAGGTCCACGGAAGACTCCCCACCCCCAGACACACACACACACACACACACACACACACACACCAGCTTGCCTGATTTCTCACACACCGCACATATAAACAGAGGGTCGGTGTGTCAGACTTGAGCTCTGCATCAGCAGACTGAGATGACTGTAGAGATGTGTGTGTGTGTGTGTGTGTGTGTGTGTGTGTGTGTGTTGGGGGATGGGGGTGGAGGGGTTGCTGCCTTTGTGGGTTCTGTCAGTGCTTACATTAGCCTGAGAAAGGCCAAAGCTGCTCCAAATAATCCACGTCGCTCTCGACTTGTAGCATTCATCCTGCGCAATTCGGGAGTCCCTGACGTGGAGGCATTCCAGGACCACTATTCAGAGGAAGTCACTACACAACACACTGCGGAATTTGTATTTCCTTTGTGTTTTCTCCTGAATACTAAACTAATTATTTGTGTTAGTACAAATGTCATTACAGCGCATATCTACATTAATTCACTCTGATATTTCAGTTAATAATGAACAACTGCATAAAGAAATTTTACAGTACAGGTCTGCACCAAGTAGACACCATTCTTGATAATTTATTTTAGAACAAACCGATGTCAGATTATAAATACATATTATGCTTTTATAATGATAATGGTTTCACGTTTCCCAGATTCACATGATATCCTTGTTTTCTATAGTCTGTGTTGCCTTGGATAAAGCCAAAGTCTAATTTCCACATCGGGGTAAAATATCATCTATCTATGCCCTATAATTTATGCTGCTCCAAACGAGCAAGGAGGCAATATCAATGAAAATAATTAACACAAAGAGTCAAGGTTAATGAGAAACCATTGTCGACGGAGAAATGCATATGCAACTGCATTAATAAGCATTTACGGCAGAGCAGCACTCTGGCCCCCGCGACCCTAAACGTATATGATGAACATCCCTCTGCCACAACATGTGTGCTTCCTCCTTCCGAACGGCTGGTAAACTGGTGTCTTTTGATTTTTTTTTTTTTAAATAAATGATAAGAACTGAACCACTGCCAAATGGAGACATTAAAAAAACAGCTTGTGTCCTGGGTGGAAGTCACAAGTTTAAAGACTTGTGCGGCGTGGCATTTTTCAAATTAGCAGAAGTGCGCCGGGGAAAGAAATGAATATGAAAGGAGCGACTGCTATTCCCCGCCTGGCCATTTCACTCGGCTGTCTCTGTGTGTCTGTGTGTGTCTGTGTGTGTATGTATGTATGTGTGTGTATGTGTGTGTATGTGTGAGTGAGTGAGTGTGTGTGCACCCACAAAGCCTTGCTCATCTGTCACTTCCCCTAATTCAATCATCAGCTTTCATTCAATTATCCAATATAATATGCAAATCAGGCCAACAATGGCCAACAAATGCTAATTGCGTACATCAAAATAATTAAATTGGATCGGAGCAGGGGAGGAGGACTGAACCGCCATAAAATCGGAGGCAGTTCTTTTAATTAAGACTTAAAAATGTTTTAAATTAGAATCTGTAATCAGCCCATAAATTGTTGGGGATGGTCTAATTCCCCTGGTTCCTGCCACCCCCAACCATCCCCCCTCGTCTTCCTCCTCCCCCGCGCTAAGGACGTAACTGTCAGTGGGTGCGGGTTGCTTTGCAGATTTACCATCAGCTCTTCCTGCTGCCGGCCACTGATGCCTCCTAACCAAAGCTCAGCCAACTGTGGCAGGTTGTGCACTTGCCAAGAGCGAGTGTGCCATGCGTGACTTGTCAGGTGCGTGCCCGGCACATCAACAACAACTCTCACTTTGTGCTGCCACGCTACCTGGGCACACCTAGCAATGCCTGTTCTCCAGCACTGATGGACAGAGAGAGAGAGAGAGAGAGAGAGAGAGAGAGAGAAAGAAAGGACAGAGAAAAAGAATGAAAGGAAGGCTGTGAGGCAGATAAAGGACATAGCCAAAGGAGGAATAAAAGAGAGAGAGAGCGAGAGAGAGAGAGAGAGAGAGAGAGAGAGAGAGTGAGAGAGAGAGAGGTCGTCACACGATAAAAACACAGCGTGGAGGTGGCAGGGCAGAGCTGCATTATTAAACACACATCCTTTGTGGCTTTTTGTCTCGCTTGTTTGTGGAGAGGAAAAAGGAGGAGGGGGGGGAAAGAAAGAACACACTGGTGCTTGATCTAATGAGAGCCATGGGGAGGGGGTGATCTTTATTTACAGCAAGCTTCTGACAGGTGGCAGAGAAACAAGGGGTTACACTACTGCCAAGAGTAGGAAGGAGAAAAAAAAAAGAAAAGGAACTACATAATGGTCAGGTCTTGAGTGGTTTCGATGTAATAGAAATCAATTTAAAAAAACACAATTACCAGCATTAATGGACTCATTAAAAACCAGTGAGCTGCGATAACAGTCACAGGATGTGTGTGTGTGTGTGTGTGTGTGTGTGTGTGTGTGTGTGTGTGTGTGTCTAGGTAATGGAGTTTGGTGGTAATGTAGTGGCGAGATACTGAGCTGGGCTGTGCGGTGCGGTACCGGGCTCACCTGGTTGTCGGGATGGTTGACGGTGAAGTAGCCCACGCAGATGATGACCTCATGGAGCAGCTCCTCACACTTGTGCTGGGAGCAGTACCAGAGCAGCGAGCTGGCGATGTGACGGAAGGCCAGGGACAGGCCCTCTGCCCCTAAAACAGACTGAGAGGAAGAGACGAGGAAGAGGTCGGAGGTCATATATGGGGGAACTACTCGCAAAGCTAGGATGACTGATGGCCCATTGAGTTTGCAGTTACATTTTGTGACTCTCAATACAATATTTGACCTGTATTTTTTCATGTGGTCAATACAGAAAATAACAGCACTTCACAAGGTCACTGACAACTAATGACCTGCTTGTTGAAAGCACCCACACAAGTGATTTGTGATGTTGATGTGGTCGGAGAAAGCCAGATATCCTCTGGATCTCATTGGCCACAACAAGTGCCAACATGCTCAGGAGAAATTCGCAGGAAAATTACAGGGGAAAAGCCACCCATTAATGATTTATAAACCAACACTATGCCCATTCTTTGTCATACCGTTTCACCACAGCCAAAATCTACTGCCTGAAATATGTTTTGAAACAAACACACAAAAAAAGATGACGTGACGCCATACACAACAGCCATTCGGTGCCTATTTAAAAACATCATGAGGCGCAAACAGAAATGAGGAGAGGAGTACATGAAGCAGGGCTTGCCGTGGCGGCCAGGGAGTCTCCGCACACAACCCCCAGAGGGGAAGGACCCCCCATTCCTACTGGCCCATGAGACGCTATCGGCGGCCTGCAGACGGTATTTATTAAACATGTCAGTGTGACGGAGCACTAGAGGGTCAGTCCCTCCTCAGGCACGGACACTGGCTTCACAGAGGGAAAGTGTGTGTGTGTGTGTGTGTGTGTGTGTGTGTGTGTGTGTGTGTGTGTGTGTGTGTGTGTGTGTGAGAGGCAGTAGGGGGTGGTTGGGTAAGGAAAGTCCAAACAGTCTCCCAAACAACAATACCTGAGAAGGACCCCCGTACCCCACAATCCCTTCCCCTTCACAGTTGCCACTCATGAGGGAGAGTGTGTGTTTACGTTAACCATAGGACTCCAAACACTGATGCTGTCTGAGGCTTTGCCCACGTCGGAGCTAAAAACAAGGCTGGGAAAGAGAGAGAGAGAATGGAAGGGTGGAACAGCACTGACAGACTAGGCCTCAGAGGCATCTATACCATTACTCAACGCTCTGGGGCTCTGCTCTGCTCTTCCGTTGTTTGTGTCCACTGTCACATTCCACTTCTTTCCCATAACAGCATTAGATGATGAGAACGAAAATATCTGACTGTTTCATCGTACGCTTAATTGAGATATGTCAGCACAGCTCATCTTCAGCTAATCTTTCATCCAATTGACAATGTGTTATGGTAATGCATGCTGTGCTGAGAAAACTCATTTCGACAAACTGATGAGACCAATCGATAGATAATGACTCAGTCTTACCGTTAGCCGTTATGCATCATGTCAGCATTTTTCTCTCGTGGCGACTGGCTTTGTGGGGTCTCGGTGTGCCGCTAATGAGGAGCAGTGTGGGCGCTAATGGGAAATGGCCTTCCATCCTTCCATTATCACAGGGCGGCTCAGTTTCAACAAGACTTTCGACGGCTTATCAGAACCAAACGTCAAGTAAGGCCATTTCATCGGAAGTTTCTCAGTGGTTCCTCAAATCCGCATGTCGCACAAATCAATTCTACGCTTCTTGCAAGGCAGCAATTAACCTGGGCTCTAAAACACTAAGCGACTCAACAGCTTCTGATGCCACCGATGTGCCAATTAACACACAGGCAATGACTAATCCAAACCACAAGGTGATTATGACCTTCAAAACGGGCCATTATTTAAAAATGTCATAAACGGGTGCGTGGGCAGAGCCAGAGACGGGCGATGAGTGCCAGCTGGTTTGAATAGGGCCAAACATGCCTCTGTGTCGGCAGTAGCGACAGCCTCAGAGTAATTACTGAGGGTGATCCAGTTACGAGAGATTCAGAGGCCTTGCTGATTCTCGCTTACCTCACACTTTTCTTGGGCCTTCTGTTCGTTTGCTCCTTGATTTAAAAGCCGTCCTGTTTTCGCCTTCTGTTGTCGTTCAAGTGCCACTAACGTGCTAATGTATGGCCAGACACCCCGCTGCTCGCTAGCCGATTTTATTCGCGCATCTGACCCGGGCCCTCTCAAGAGACATCGACTGGTTGAAGGTCAGAGGTCTTGTTTCCACCCGTCACACAGGCCAACTTTGTTCTGAGAAGATGTTGTATTTCCCCTCCATCCGTATTGAGGAAAGGAGTGAAAGAAGGGTTGGGCTGGTCAGGATCATTACCATGGCAGTGGAGGCATGCCTGTGTTTTCAGTGTGGATCTGAAACATGTGCGCAGGGCTAGAGCGCCGGCCTGTAATGAGAGCCGGACTGCTTTGATGGGAGGAAACAAGACCTTTTTATGGCACCCTCCATTAAGCGTGTCAGGCAGAGGGAGGTGTCCAACATATCCTCATCACCCTCAAGAGGCAGGCGGAGTGTTGCCCTGTTTTCAGAACTAAACAGCGTGGAAAAGAACTCTGAAAACCAGCAATGGCGAGGTCAACTGGGACTCTGAGCCCAGATACCACAAACAACCACCACAAAACTAAAGTTCCAGAATTATGCAATAACAATACATTTTACAAGAGAGCAGACAGCTTTGAGGCCCTCACACGATCCCACACACACACACACACACACACAACGCAAACCGATTACTCACCACACAAACAGGGTTTTACAGCCTGTGTTACAACTTGTAGTGATACTTAGGCCCAAAGGAGTTGTAGCAGTCACATCTCATACGATGACAATTGCCTGCCTTGTATGTCTCTGTGCTATGTGTATGTGTGTTTGCCAACTGCCAGCATGTTGTATGTGCCTGTGCTATGTGTATGTGTGTATGCCAACACGTCTTCTTAGTGTTGGTGAGGGGAGTGTACTGTCTGTGTTTATTTTACATAAAAACTTGAGTATGAATACGTGTGTGTGTATGTGTGTGTGTGTGTGTGTGTGTGTGTGTGTGTGAATATGTACCTCAGGGTGTTACAAGAGCTCTGGTTGAGGTCGTGCTGAGATAGTGTTTCAGAGCAATAGACTTATCAGTGTCATCACAATTGTTGTTTTCAAAGTGTTTTCAAGATGCGTCTGATAACATGAGGTTTTATACCAGGACACTAACTAGCCTGCTACCTGCCCGAAGTGCAATTTTAACACTGGACTCATATGTAGAAGATTAGAAAATCCTTGTAAGTATTCAAGAGAACACAATGCTATCCAGCTATGTCTACCTATCCACTCTTTAGGCAAAGGTGTGGGGGACTTGGCCCCTCTTCCCCAAATGATCTTAACATTCTAGAAGGACAAAATATACATGGAAATGCCCATGTTGATGTGCATGCCAGGTACTGCCACTGGTGACACTGCAGCCCCCCCCCCCTCCCCAATTCCCATAGTTGGCAGTATCTGAAACCTTTGTGATGTAAGAGGACTCCTACCTGGAAGGCGGCGAGATCCAGCAGGGCGAAGCTGTTGAGGAAGCGCACGCCCTGCAGGGCCACCTGGATGACCGCTGAGGTGTAGGGCTCCTGGGAGCAGCCCACAGTAGTGGTGGGCATGATTGGGGCGGCGGTGGTGCCGGCGGAGGGTGGGACGGTGCCGTGGGGGGGCTCCGGCAAGTAGCTGTGCAGGAGGATGCAGTAGAGCATGTGCAAGACGCCCACCAGGTCCGTGGAGCGGAGCAGGACGGTGAGGCCCGTTGGGTCCTGGCGCTTGTTGTCAAAGATGCTCAGGGACCTGGAGAAGGGACAGTGCTCATCATGACACTTTGCAAGCTGTTGCAAAACATAGAACTGTATATGTTGCAATGTGCATAAATGATCGGTGTAGAGAAAACATTCCCCCTTAAGGAAAAGCCATGCACACTAAGCGGTCAAAACACACACACAGGGCACACTCTTAAAGTAGTGTAGAGCGAACCACGAAAAGAAGTTTATGTGGTGTTGCTGCGCTCTAATTTGGTCAGGGCATTCATCTTTGGTGAAGGGCAGGGAAATAAAGACAGATATATTTTTCCTTGGCAGTAGACTTCATGTGCCAGGGTGCTTAAGCCCAAGCAGAAGGTGCCAAGCAGGAATGGGCACACACACACGCGCACACGCACACGCACACACACACACGCAGACAGATGTTGGTGTTGCAGTAGTTTGTGTGTTCAACATTATGCGCGCACACACACACACACACACACACACACACACACACACACACACACACACACACACACACACACACACACACACAAAACATCACAGCTTTTTCACCCGGCTTTCCTTGTTTATGCAGCGCTCAATCTAAATCAGCGCCTCTCAAAACAAAGTCACAGGAGTGTGACGCGCTGCGTTGCGTTGCGTTGCGCTACCCTGCCAGGAGCTATGGGGCAAAAAGGCAGCCATGCCACAAGCTCACAACAGGGAGCTATGGGCGAGGCAGGCATGTCAGACGGCCACTCTTTTCCTTCCTTTCTCTGTCACTCTGTCTTTTTGTATCACTCTCCCCCCCGGGGGAAACTGCAGGGAGGCAGGAGACCCAGGATGTGGGAGAGGAGGGAGAGCCTTCAGCTCTGAATGGCTTCCAGTTTTACATACCCCGCCGAGGCCGTCTGCTGCGCAGAGGGATATAAATATAAAGACAGGCACGGTGGCGTCTGAACAGCATTCGACTGAGTGGCTCAGGGGCCACAGAGAGAGAGAGAGAGAGAGAAATAAAGAGAGAGAGAGAGAGAGAGAGGGAGAAAGAAAGAAAGAAAAAGAGAGGAGGAGCGAGCGAGAAAGAAAGAGAGAGAGAAAGAAAGATAAAGAAAGAGAGAGGAGAGAGAGTGAGAGAAAGAAAGAAAGAGGAGAGAGAGAGAGAGAGGGAAAGAAAGAGAAAGGAGAGAGAAAAAAAAAAGAAAGAAAGAAAGAAAGAAAGAAAGGAGAGAGAGTGAGAGAAAGAAAGAAAGAAAGAAAGAAAGAAAGAGGGAGAGAGAGAGAGAGAGAGAGAGACACAGAGAGAGAGAGAGAGCGAGAGGAGCCAAACGAGGCTGATAGTCAGCGCCGAACACTGAGAGAGATAGACACTGCCTAGACTGTCTGGCATTCTGCTACGTGCCCCAGAGATCCAGCAGGGACTTCACACATTGACTAACTCAGGCATCAACGAGGGACATGAGCTTAGGCACAAGCTCCTGTCATGATACAGATGAACAGGAGAGAGGAAAAGTGTGTGTGTCTGCGTGTGTGTGAGAGACACACACAAACACACACACCCATCACTGAGACCAGGATGTTACTGGGCTCTCTGCATGATGCCTGTCGCATTTCATACCGCTCAGAGACAACATGATCCGTCCGTCCCAGATGAGCGGTCTAAACAGAAGCAGCATTAACCCTCAGCGCTTGGATCACACCGGCCGCCAGACAGACAGTGGTAGCGTTTTTAGAGAAAGGAAGAACGAAAGCGAGACAAAGGAAGAAAGAAAGCGAGAGAAAGGAAGAAAGAAAGTGAGAGAAAGGAAGAAAGAAAGCGAGAGAAAGTGGGAAAGACCTAGAGGCTCCCTGGCACAGCTCCCTGTGTTCCACTGTGTTTAATTAGGGCTCATCTTATGGGATTTCAGGCAGCGTGTTTGTGTGTCTTAGCCAGGACAACATCCTGCAGATTAGTGGGATTGGTAACATCATACCCCCTGGCTGCGCATTACAGGTGAGCGCAGTGGGGGCCCTGACCACAACACAGGAGACAGTGCAGCACTCTCGCTTAGAGAGAGAGAGAGAGAGAGAGAGAGAGAGAGACATGGCCTGGAGATGTCTCTTGTCCTCTGTGAATCAGAGGGAGAGCGGAGACGGAGAGGGTGTGAAAGATCTGCTCCGCTGGATTCGCTTCTCCTTCGATCTCGGAGTGAAAAACTAGGGATCTGGAACTCACGCCACAATAGGCGTGACTACACATCACATATTCAGGGAGAAAAAACAACCACCCTCTGCGCCCTGAAAACGATGCCAAATCTGCCGGATAAAAGAGAGAGCTGACTGGCCCTGATGAGAAACAGGACTCTGCTCGATTTCCTTCGACGAGGTAATTAGATTAATCTCAACCGACCAACCACACTGTCCGAGCCACAGTTGTCAGCTTGAGTTGGACCTGATGAAAAGAAAAATGCATGTGTGTCTCCACTGAGAAGAAGAAGGAAAGAAAAAGAAAAGACAAATCGACAAATGATCCTGCCACAAAACATGCCAGAAAGTTCTCGACCCAATTAAAAATCCTTGCCATGCCCACTTGTCAGGCCAACCATGCGTCAGGTTCAGAAGTCTGTGCACGGGGGCCAAATCTGTGGCGATCCGTTCTGATCCGTGGCAAGGCTCCTAATCCGTCCGATGACAGGTCATTACGTGAGCGAGCAGTGCTGGCTCCGCGGCGGTGATTTGCAACGGGAGACCCGGAGCAGCCTGACCCCTGGATGGACCCCGCTGGGCGAGCTAATACTCGATGCCGGAGGAGGGATGCCACGGGAAATTAGCTGTTCGGCGCTAACACAACCTCCGTTGCGGAATGAAGGCACCACCACGCCGAGACGATTTGGTTGTTGCCTGCTGGTGAGCAGTTCAAGGGTGAACAAGAGAGTGAACTCCAATTAGAAGTCCATAGAATTACCGTAAAGTGACCTGTGGTGAAGTGTGTATGTGTGTGTACAGAGGAATGTGTATATGAACTACTACAGTGTGCGTACGTGCATTGGGCCAATGTGTATGGGTTGGAGATATAAACCACTGGATTAGCAGCATGTTGATTAGCAGGGCCCGAGGCGGCCGCCCACTCAGGCCCACTCAGGGCCATTAGAGGGTGGCGAGGTGGTGATGGGGGAGCTGCAGGCTGCTGCCTTTTCTCACAGATATTCAGTGACACTCAGTGGCACAGACTGGTGCGAGACAGCTGGGCAGCATTACAGCAGGCAGCAGCTGGAGTGAGTCTGGCCCAGAGACTACCAGCTCCACTGCCACTGCCACTGCCACTGCCACTGAAGAGGTCTGGGAGCATCATGTATCTGCCAGTGCAAGACACACAGACACAGTCCATAGCACATCCAGTGGAGCAGCATGACTGCTTAACAGGCTGATGGAGAGGAGTGTGTGTTATGAGAGCAGGACAAGGTCTTAATACTCTCCCCTGAGGTACACACACACACACCAGGTTGGACAGTGAGTGATATCCTTTGAAACACTGCATGTGAAACACTTCCCACTTTGAGACCATTTGTTTTTGGGGACATGGGATACTTGACTAAATAGGTTTTGAAATGCGGTGTGACGGGGCGAGGGAGAGGGCCGCTGCAGGACGCTGGGCCACCAGGAGTAGCAGCAGGGTTTGACTGAGGAGGGGAAGAGTGCCACTGCAGGCCGCTGGGCCACCAGGAGTAGCAGCAGGGTTTGACTGAGGAGGGGAAGAGGGCCACTGCAGGCCGCTGGGCCACCAGGAGTAGCAGCAGGGTTTGACTGAGGAGGGGAAGAGGGCCACTGCAGGCCGCTGGGCCACCAGGAGTAGCAGCAGGATTTGACTGAGGAGGGGAAGGCAGAGGTCAGCAGCAGGGTATCACTCCCTGTGACTGTGTGGTTAGCATCTGTCAGCGGGAAAACAAAAGATCACTTCCAGAAGAGCGCTCTCTCTCTCTCTCTCTCTCTCCCTCCCTCCCTCTCCCCCACACACACACACACACACACACACACACACACACACACACACACACACACACACGTGGGTGGGCTCTGGACACTGGCGTTTACAGTGGGAGGCTGAGCAACAGGAGATGGCTATCAGCTCAGACCTGAGTGACTGACGGAGAGGGAGACACTGCGAGTGTGTGTGTGTGTGTGTGTGTGTGTGTGTGTGTGTGTGGTGACTTTGAATGATTGATGCTGAGTCTGTCCCCGAGCTGCTACAAAACAACCAGTCTTAACAGGGTCTCTGACTGGGAGAAGATAACAGAGGATCACACCTCTCATTACATATAGACAGAGATATATGTCTTTACACAGGATGTTTGGGGAACGATGGAAGGCGGGAGAGAGAAAGAGAAAAAGGGAGAGAGCAAAGTTGAAAGTGAAGAAGAAAAGAGAGAGAAAGAGACACAAAAGGATAAAGAGGATTGTGTACAGAAAAAAAAAAGAGTAGCACATACGTATCTCTCTTAAGACGCAATAAGCAAAAGACAAGGGCTACGTAGATGGGGGAGAGAGAATGACAGACAGACAGACACAGACAGACAGACAGAGGTGAAATAAGGTGTATAGCAGATAGCAGCCATATAAACAAATCTTGAGACAGACAATCTTGAGCCAGACAATCTTGAGTCAGTGAGGGTAGCAGAGGGCACAACAGGTGGAGAGGATCAGGTCGTGGGCTACCACTCACCGGCTGGTGACAGTAAAGCAGAGTTTGCATGTGGTGTACAGCAGTGCTGCAGACTGCTCCAGGAAAGCGGCCATCTTGGGACTCTCATCCACGGGGCCCTGGACATACAGGAAGCAGCCTTGGAGTTTATCCATCAGGCCCATGTTAACCACGTAGCTGAAAGAGACAAGAGAGAGACAGAGAGACACACAAAACATAGAGAGAAACAGACAAAGGTTCATTCATTAAAGCATGGAATGGACAACCTGGATGGAAAGAAATCTACAAAATCACAGTAAGGCGGTCTTAGGAAATCAAATATTTTACGAAAGAATGAAATAAATAAGGAAAATTCAATCATTACAAACAAACCCTAGTGTTCAGCAAAGGGCTCAAGAACCAGGGGCGTCATTTGAGGGAAAGACACACATAAGATGACTTCAGTGAAATCTGTGATATAGATTGACTTGACACTTGAGCTAGTGTTTTAGAAGAGGAAAGGGCCCTGCCTGCTGTTTCACGGATTTCACTAAATTAACTGTTTGCCATTCAAAGGCTACTGATGCCCTTTAATGCTGTAATGAGTGCCTGGATTCCCATGATAGATTTCCTCCGACGAGCTGAAAAAGCAACAGTGCATTGCTATTCCATCCATCTCCAAGAGAGTTGGTGAAAAAGAGGCCATTTTGCAAGTTACTCCTAATTTCCAGGAAATGAAATGAACAGGAACACCTTCTCAATGTTTGCAATGACTAGTGTTACACATTTCAAAAGTTAACAATGAGCAGATGACATCCTGGTGTGCCTCCTGGCCAGACTGGTCCTGTAGGTTCCCGGTGACATCAGACACTGACGCTAGACTGCGTAGTCATGAATGACTGACCCGAATCGGCCCAATAATCTCAAGGTCCGAACTACTGATAGCAAGCCTTCCTTCACTGTATTCGCTTTCCCTCCAGACAAATACTGTGCCTCTGCCTAATGTAATGTGGTGTCATGATAGAGTAAGCATCCAACCAAATGAAATGCAAATGTAGAGATTGTCAGGAGATAGCGCTGGTAATTGATAATATTCAAAAGACTAATTGGATTACTGCGATTACCATTGCACATGCATTTAACAGTGAGAGACACTGAGAGGGAGAAGAGAAGAAGTTACATCAACCATGTCTCGTCTTCCCTCTCCGCTGCCAGAAAAAAAGAAAAAAAAAGTGACAAAGGCCCTCACTGTAAGCAGACGCTCCATCGTTTACATGGCCCTCGCAGCTGAAATCGGATCAGTCGCCCACAAGGCTGCTGTTCGGGGTTATTACGCCGATATCTCTAATTTGTCTTTGCAAATGACAGCTCTCATGCTGCACATCTCCCCTCCCCTCTCGGCTACAAATCACCGGTAATTATGCCATTACAGGCCCCTGGCTGTGGCAGGCCGTGCCAGCGAGGGCGGGGGTGGGAGGGGCGGAGGAGCATGAGGGGAGGGAGAGAAGGTTGGAGGGGTGGGGGTGGGTCCTGCCCCCTTTCCCAGAGCTATCCAAGAGCTCAGGTATGAACCCACGCCCAAAGGAATACAGCAGGTAGGTTAAACCCAGTCAATCAGAAAACCTCCCAGAGAGACTCGGGGGGGGGGGGGGGGGGGTGTGGGTGGGTTGTCGGTTGGTGGACACACACACACACACACACACACACACACACACACACACACACACACACACACACACACACACACACACCATTCAGCCTTGTCATCATTTTGATTCTTCTCAGGCATGCTCTTCTTTCGCTGTCTGTCTGTCCCTCTCTCTTCTTTTCGTACCTCTTTGTTGGGGTTGTCACTCAAACAAGGCTCTCCCAATGCAGGTAATTACAGCTTAGCTCTGTACAACCCACCTACCCTCCTCACAACCTCCACCCCCCAACAGGTCAGTCGTCACTTGAACCGAGGCCCCTTGTCAGAGCGTCACCCTTCTTGCTTGCCGGCTTGGAGGCTCTGCTGGAGCTGAAAAACAGCTTTTGCACACATCATTGTGCAGCCTTTTTAGGGTCTCAGTGGCTGGCCCCAGACACAGAGCTGTTCTGTCACGTCTGCGTCGGCTGTGGGTGGCACCGTGGGAGCGTGGACTTTTCAGGGGCTGCTGCTGCTGGGAAGATTTTTCTTTTTCTTTTTTCTTTTTCAAACTGTACCTGGTTCAGGTAACTGCCAGTTTAGGGTATTCAAAAAAAGATCAAGATCAAGGAGTTTTTTTCTTGTAGTTCATGATCGGTGGCCAACATACTCGGAAAAAAATAAGAATGACTCTCTCCTTCATAAATTAAACTAGTGTTTAAAGAGAATCCCACTTCCTCATCCTTACTCAACCTTTCCAAACAATCCCCTGTAAACAATACAGTCATGTGAAACAGTTGGGGGAAAAATAACTTTTTTTTTTTAAGGAGGGAGGGAGGGACAGGATCTGCTGACAACCCTAGTCTCCCTCTCCAGAGACCATGGGACAAGGTCTATCTACACAGACAAATAAGTCCCTGTAGTCCTAACAGGGTTGTCATGTTCAGTGTATAACACAACTGGGAAAAAGGCTAAATCTCACATCAATGGCCATCATATGACCCCCCATCCCCCACAACATGCACTCTGTCTGTGCACTCTGTCTGTGACCTAAAAGTCTTTTTCCGGAGGAACCAAAATATCTTTGTTAGTGACACACACTTACATCTTCACAAACTGACGCAGGCAAAAATCACAGGGGGAGGAAGGGCATAGGAGATAGATGGGACAACTGGCCACGGCCACAGGAGCAAACCAGTGCGATCTGACTGCTGATTCCTGAGCGCGAGCCAAGCTCATCCCCCGCCGAGTGGAGCGCGCCGGGCCTCGGCAGCTGCTCCGCGCAGATGAGCGAGGGCGATGACTCATGGAAGCGGAGCGAGAAAAATGGTGGGAAGCCGGAGCTCTTCCTGGACTCCGGGGGCATCTGCCTTTCCTCAGAGCCGGAGCCCACACTCCCCGCTCTGCCGCCTCCGCTCCCGAGCTCCCGGTTCAAGGGGGGAGCGACGGCAAGCGTTCCAGGGCCTGGGGATGTTTTTCTGGCAGCCATTCACGTATCTGAGGCCTAGAGACGCGATGGAGGGAAGCTTAAAAAAAAAAGAACAAAAAAATAAACCTTACGTCTCTGCCTCCGAGTTTTGATCCATTATGTGCGAAAGAAAGTTCCAGCTCTTATTGCCGCTGTGAGAAGAACCCGTGCCCATGTAGTGCAGCCATACAGCCGAGGAATCAGACGAGGTGCGCATCTGACACGATGGAGCTGGTTCTGTCTGGGTGAGAATGAGCAGAGTTCTGGACGCCCTTCACGACCTCCACCTCCAGCCATAAGGATGTGCACACCAGGCAGCCTGCTGGACTCGCTGCATCTGGGAGCCTTCCTTGCTCTCTCTCTCTTTCTCTCTCCCGAAAGAAACCTTTCCAACTCTCTCATATCTAGCCCAGATGATATACTGGAGTAAAATAACCTCTTTCCTTTCCGGTGACAAGGCAAAACTAATCAACAGAGAAACAGTATTTACTGCTCTGGCAGGGCGTAAGGCAGTGGGTCTGCGTCCGTCGGCAACGGTCTTCTGAGGACACCGCAGGGTTAGCTTAAACAAGAGACACATGAAGGTCAGACACGGCCATGATAGCAACGAGGATGCTGGGGAGTTTCTGTGATGTGGTGGGGTCAAATCAGGGTAACGCTACACCAAGGAACAGCCGCTTAACAATTTGTCTGCTTCTTCTCCTCATCTTTTTCTGGCTCAGCGAGTTAGGAGCGCTCAGACATCTCTTCGTGGTCGTGCCAATGACTGTACAGTGAACAGGGCATCTGCAAAGATGCTGGTGACAGGTCAGATTAGCAGGTTCCCTTTACGTGTTGAAGTCACCTGATGCTGCAAATAGCAATTAAGTGGAAAAATGCAGAGTGAAATGCACAAGTGAAGTTGAGCGCTTGCTCCACCGCTTTCCAGACTACTACAGGAGACTGGGCTCAGTGCGAGGCCAAAATGGGAAGCACATGAGAAAAAACGGTTAGTGAGAAGAAGAGAACCGAGAGGGGAAGAGAGGAGAGAGAGAGAGAAAGTCAAAGACATCCACATACCTAATGAGGTCTTGTGTGCGTGTGGTGAAGCTGTCAGCGGGTGATGGCTTGCTCTTGCTGTCGGGGGAGGTGATGCGTGGGCTCTCTCCGCCGCGACCCGACTCCGACTCGGCCGAGCGCAGGCAGCTCAGCACAGAAGCGGTGGTATGCAGCAGGGCCGTGGTCAGACCATCAAACACCTGCTTATTGACACTTCGCCCAAAGATGGACTTATCCTCCTCTGGCACGTAGAGCTGAGGGGGCAAAGGAATAGAGAGCAATGTTTACAAGTGTGATAAGATTTACAGGCAGACAGAAAGTTTAAAAAAGTTAGGATACAGAAGAAAACTGCAGAAAATTTCCAATGAAAGACATAGAGAGACAGACAAAGACAGAGAGAGAGACAGATAGATAGATAGATAGATAGATAGAGATAGAGAGAGAGAGAGAGAGATAGATAGATAGATAGATAGAGATATATATATATAGAGAGAGAGAGGGCGAGACAAAGAGAAAGACTGATAAGTGTGTTTATTTAGGAAGTTGAGCCTCAAGGACTGCAGAGACGAGATTGGTGGAGGAGTTAAGGCTCAGTCAGGACCTGGCAACCTCATCCCCCAGACGTGTTTGCTCTTAACGTTGTCTTTCAGTAAAGCTGGCCTCCCTCCCTTAGACTGCCCCGTCCCAACACGCCCTTGGAATCTCCATATCATATAACATCATGGGAACGGACTCAATCTTATACCCAGGCATAATTACTCCATGAACCACGAAAAAAGACCTAACAAGATCAAGACATTTTGGTCAACATTTTAATTCAACATTTCCCACTCAACTCTACCTCCAACTCCCTTCATGAGATATTAAAGGAAATTGGGGGACATGATCTATGACTACTGGCTGTACCATCATTGCCATAAAATACTCTCTTGCATTGGAACCCTGTGGAAACCTAGAAAAACCCCTTCCTGCAGATGCTCACTGTGCCCTCCCATGGCCTTTCATTGGATTTACGGTACAAAATCCTGTCTAAGCACATTTGCTAAACTTTAAGCCCCGGGGTAAAACCAACTTTAGACAATTCAATGGCATGTGCTAAATCCTGAGATGAACTTGGCCCCAAGCGAGCATAAACACAGCCTGAGCTAAACTACACCATCTTATTCTCCGCTGGCCTCTCCGCTTTGGGTCCTTTCTCTCCAACTGGCCATCTCAGCTTCAGCTTGCCCATGTTTTCAGTGGCAGAATCCCCCTTAGCAGGCTCTGTCCTTGCAATGATGGATGGTGGCCGCCAGCTCGAACTACAGTGGCTTTGAATGTCTCGTGTGAATCCTTCACATAAGCCTAGGCGGCGGTCATGTAAACCTCAGTTTGCATTTTTAAAGGGTGTCCAATTAAGAGTTAGGCGTGTGAACAAGGTAACACAGCCCGGTTTTCGGGTGGCGTGTGGATATATGGCCATTAGTCTTCCTCTGAGGGGGAACCCTGATCCACGGCACTGACATGAACAACGGGAGAAGTGTCACTTTATTATTCATTAAGGCTTCCATAAGTTGGTGGTTACGGTAAAGGATGCCTGCATTTACTGGGACCGTGCGAAAGACTGGTATTTGAGAAGTCTCTGAAGCTTTGCCTGAAAAGGAGCCGGACCCCAGCACTCTCTTCAAGAGTGTGAGATCAGGGATGGAGGGGAGGGGAGGGGATCAGGAGATTCAGGTTTGTCACCTGCAGTGAAAACCCAGTCATTTGAATTGCCTATCCTCAATGATTGTCTGTGTGTGTGTGTGTGTGTGTGTGTGTGTGTGTGTGTGGGCAGGTAGAGGTGAGGTTTTGTTTTTCAAGGAAGCACCACAGCAGCCACAGAAAAAGTCTTTGAGGAGAATAAATAACTACATAAGACTCATAAGACTGCACATTCCAGCATGTCAAATCATGGACATATAGGGTTCTGGGGGGGCTGGCCCCATCTCAGGTAGTAAAAATGCACACAGAAGCGTAAAGGCGTCAGCTCCAGGACGGATGGGAAGAGAGGAGGGGAGGGGGGGGAGGCCAGGCAGAGGTAGCTCCAGCTACATTCTCCACAAATCTAATTACAGAGGGAGGTATGGAAGGACGCCAGTATTGCCCACCCCCAAACACCCCCCCCACCCCCCCACACACACACATATACACACACACTTTCAATACCTTCTGTTTAACTTATAACCGGCTTCCTTTTACCTTAACAGTATCCATAAATTTAGTTTATTTGTCTAAGTTTTGTCACTTGGATCATCATAGACAAGCTAACAATGACACTCTTGTAATGAGAAGTGTGCATGGGGATTAAAGATAGCAAGCCTTTGAGCAGAGTTCCTCTTGAGCTGGCTAGCTGACATGACACGCGTCTGCATAGATCCTTGGATATGTAAACCAAAGCCTGTAGACTGAACTCCACTCACTCATTTCCCTCTGTCTACCTCTAACACACACACACACACACACACACACACACACACACACACACACACACACACACACACACACCTACCCACTCCCTCCTTCACTATGCCCTCAGGAAATATGACTGCTTTGGATTGGAACTCGGGACAGAGCAACGGAGTCCCAGTGGAGCTTGTATGTTTGCTGATGCTGATCGCGGTCTGTTGTGCATTTGACTTACATGCAAACACACATTCTCTCTCTCCCTCTCTCCCTCTCTCCCTCTCTCACACACACACACACACACACACACACACACACACACACACACACACTGAAGCAAGCACCCGCACGCACACTCACACACACACACACACAGTCTCAGGAGTGTATGTCTGTGCCTCATCCGACTCTGCCCAGTGCTGCGTGTGAGTGCTGGGCGGCTGTTGTGTTTACAGTGAGAGGGGAAGTGCTGAGGGACGTGGTGATGTAGGCCTGATGGAGCTCTGATGTGGGTCTGACCTACACACAGCACTGTGGCCTGGCCTCTGTCTGTCGCACTGCACCGCCACAGGACTGTCTACACGGCTGGGAATGGGAATGTGCCTCTGTCTGTGTGTGTATGTGTATGCGTATGTGTGTGTGTGCGTGCTTCCTTCTTTCCATTAGTCTCTATGTGTGTGTGTGTGTGTGTGTGTGTGTGTGTGTGTGTGTGTGTATATGCGTGTTTGTATGCGTGTGTGTGTGTGTGTGTGTGTGTGTGTGTGTGTGCGTGCTTGCTTCCTTCTTTCTATCAGTCTCTATGTGTGTGTGTTTGTTTCATTCTGTCAGTTTCTTTTTCTGCCTGCCTGTCTGTATGTATCTCTGTGTGTGTGTGTGTTCAGTCACATCTCAACAATTACAATAGCCAATCATAGCATTAAACAGGTCTCCAGGAGAGAAATGAGTCTTCAGACAATACACATATCAATATTAATAGATTATGGCTAATAAAAGACGGAAAAGGCTGTGCAAGTGTTTGCGTAGGATGACGATCAATTCTGTTACTATGAGAGTGTGTACACATTGTTGGAGAGGCACACATAATAAATAATATGAATTGTGAAATGTCTGTTGTGAAATGATGAAACAGTGTTTACATTCTATGGACTTGAGTTTACAACTTTAACAACAGTGTACATTCTGTATAAACTTGTCGAAGTGTATAAAACATTGTTCCACTTTCAAGAGCCTTGCATCAGAGCTTTGGATCACTGTGAGATGGTTTTCAAATCTTAACTTTTTCAACTGTTTTGTGATACATTATTGATTGTCAAAAACACTATCGATTTAAATCGATGTGAATCCTGCAAGCACTTTTCTTTTTTTTTATTGATAAAGGCAAATTTGACTTCCTTTGCTCAGATTGCACAAAATGTAGTGCTATGATGTTGGATGTTACAGGGACTGTGAGAAATGCAAATGTGGATCCCACTGTTGCGATTGCATAAAAAAAGTTAACCTTTATGCATATAGTGGTATGTTCTTTACACTATGACCGTTTTCCAACCAATTAGATCATAAATACAAAAATAAATAGCCAAACATCACTTGCTTACAGTATCGCAATATATTGAATCGTAACCTCTGTATCACGAATCACGATACATATTGTATCGCCAGATTCTTACCAATACACAACCCTATTTCATACATACAGTTACACAGTAAGTCTTTACTTTATGATACTTCTGTTTACTTGATATCTGACAGCTGCAGTCATAAGATTAATTTAATTTGAATTACTAATAGTACAAACACTTTACTTTTGGAAACTGTAAAATCCTTTTTAGAGAACTCCTCCTCACTATGTCAAACATCAAAAGTTCTTTGAAGTGCAGGCAATCAGGTCAGTGTGTTCTTTTTTTCTTTTAGGGTGCGTCATTCGTAATGAGTGTGGCTTGCGGTCTCAGGAGAGGAGGACCTACCGATAGCTGATGCAGCAGCAGGTCCATGAGGAGCGTGATCTTGTTACTGTAGAGGACATAGGTGCAGTTGGTGTAGCAGCGCGAGCAGGCCAGGTAGTATGTGTGGGCAGCAGCACAAAGGGATCTGGGCATAGAGAGAGAGAGAGAGAGAGAGAGAGAGAGAGAGAG
Source organism: Clupea harengus (assembly GCF_900700415.2). Taxonomy (NCBI): domain Eukaryota; kingdom Metazoa; phylum Chordata; class Actinopteri; order Clupeiformes; family Clupeidae; genus Clupea; species Clupea harengus. Next base: position 8,479,330 of record NC_045154.1, on the reverse strand, counting down.
AGAAAGAAGATGGAGAGAGAAAAGGAGAACGAAAGAAGAAGAAAGAGGGTTAGACTGATTCGATCAAAGCTGGGAAGTGCTCCGAAGGGCTCTCAGGCTGTGTGATCGTCGTCGACGCCTTCACATAGACTCTCTCTCTCCTGTGCTGTGCTGTAATGGAAGCATCAAGGGAGTGTGAAACTCAATAACAGTCGCGCTTTCCACAAAACCAGGTGCGCCCGCAGAAAACACTTTTGCTGTCGGAGGTGTGAACAAGACGGACCGAACAGATTACACAACAGAGGGGTGTGCGGAGTGTGTGAAATCTGTCCATCACTGTGGACATTCTCTGGGCCTTAACGCCCCATTCCACAATATCCTCCCACTGGACTGTCCCACTAACAACTGCCTAACTAGGGTGTGTGTGTGTGTGTGTGTGTGTGTGTCTGCGATGGGAGGGGGTGATGTCTACACCCAGGGTCTGGCTAACTATATTCCTACTCTTCAGAGATAAGGCCCCTTCCCCAGAGTCGCCTGTCAGTGCCTGTAGGGGCTGAGAGACAGAGACAGAGAGAGACAGAGAGAGAGCGAGAAGGAGAGAGTGGGCCAGCCTCCCAGTCCTGCAGCCTCTGCAGTATGTCTGCTTTACCCCAGTCTGAGCGAGGAGATTAATGCAACAGATAACTGACCAATCACTCCACTCCGAGACTGCCTTTCTCTTTTCCCTCCCCTTGCCGCCTCCTTCTACTCCCACACCCCCACCAACTGCCACCACCACTACCCCCCACCCCCAACTCCCTTCTTTCATCAGTTAATATTTTCTGACAACTGTATATTTTAACCCAAAGCAGAGTGGCGCACACTATCTGCTTGCTGCAAGAATGGAATCCCACTTTCCTATTGGAAAGTAGGCCATGTTTATACCCAACCGTAAACATTTTGATATCTACCGCAACCTTCACCATCTGCTACGGATTTTCAGCCAAACCTTATTGGCATCCGCAGGAAAAATAGTCAAGGGGCCTTTGCAGTCTGTCGATACCCCCCCCACCCACCCAGCACCAGCACCACCACCCCCGACAAAAAGAAACACAGCAGTTGCCGCTGGCAGACAGATCAAAAAGATAGTCGTGCTATGGTGCTAAGACCAGTGCTAAGACACGGAGAGAGAGGACTGAGTGTGGGGGGAGGGGAGGGGAGCGCAGCAATGCCATGACAGCTCTCAGGAATCGGGACCCTGAATCTTCCGCCGGGGTCCACTTCAGCTAGCTAACAGCTCCCGACACTTTTTTGCGAAGGAATTGCCTATGACAGCAGCGTTTGTCCACAACTGCAGTGGCATTCTGAAGCCCCTCTGAACCCGAGCGATGAACATTGAGCCAAATTTAAGGATGGTGGCAACACTCCTTCGCTTTCCCTTAAAAAAAAAAAAAAAAAAAAGAGAGGCTGTCATCGAACACCCTTCATGCGATCCACGTGGGACTCTAGCGCCCTAACGGTGCGGCGACGCGCTCTTTTGGGTTCCGTGCCGTGGCACCTCCGAGGGCCGGGTGCTGAAACGCAGCGGTGTGAAGGGGAATGGTCAGGGTCGAGCTGATAGAGATAGTGCCTGCCTTGTTCAGGCAGGGCTGGGGTAACACGAGACACCACCACCCCCGCCAAACTGTGTGCTCTGGGCAGCAGACCAGCACGGAGCCTGACTGACTTTCTGAAGGGGGGGTGGGGGTGAGAATGAGATGAAAAAAAGCCCACACTTTTTACTTAGAGTTAAAAGTAAAAGTCAGCTTTTATGCTTGATAAGTGGAGAGGAAGGTAATCTCAGATCCTCTTTTTTTTTTTGTGCTGGAGTAAAACCCATAATTAAAGCACACCGCCATGCCTTGTCCACAATGTCGTCAGTGGTGTTTCTCCTCACATTAACATTTTCTCTCATCTTTTCTCTCTTCATCCCCCTCCAGTCTTCCTCCACTCTACCTCCACTCTTTCCAAGGGTGGCTTTCCCACCAGGCAGTGAGGGTTATCCCAGGTGAAGATTCTACCTTGAGACGTCACGGAATTCCAGGTATCTCCATTGTTCCTAGAGCTGTAAGGAGTGCTGGTATCAGGTGTCGCTGTGAGCTAGAATGACAGGCTTCGGTTCAACCCCCCCCAACACAACACCCCCCACCCCAATTCGGCCTCTTGGCCTCCCCTACTTTTTTTGCAAGAGGGTTATTTTTTTTGGAAACCAAAACATGACTGGAGCCACAGTGGCATAAAAGAAAAGAAAATAATCAACTAGAGAGGCTCTTGAAAAATAGAGGAATGACAGAAAAGGTGTCAGCTACCACCCCCCCCTCCCCTCCACACACACACACACACACACACACACACACACACACACACACACACACACACACACACACACACACACACACACACACACACACACAGACACAGACACAGACACAGACACACACACACACACACACACACTCACACACACACACACACACACACACAGTTCCTTTGTAAGTGAAGAAAACTAATAAAAAAATGAGGTATGAATTTGTTGAATGGATTTGTGACATTTTTCTGCCGTCTGGTCTCTTTAAAAAAAACTAGGGGGGGAATGTGGGGGTAGATATGGGGTTGGGGGGAGGGGTGAGGGGCAGGGGTGGTGGTGTCGGACCAGCCCCCAGGTGGCACGCCCAGTTAAACACCAGATTAAAGAGCACACGGCTAATTTCTTTACCCTAATCTTATTAAGGGAAAAACAGCTGTCGACTGCTCCAACCTCGACACCACCCATTGAGCTCATACAAACCACCACAATGCAGAATCTGGGAAAAGTTACACACAAATACCACAATGTGATACTGTTTGCGTGTTGGATTAAAAATTCCCAAGGAAAAAAAAACAACAACAACAGGAATTCCTTCCAATATCCTTGACTTGACTGGATTTCTGGACCTCGCTTTGAATCGCAACACACACAATTTTTTTTTGTCCTTTTCAAACTCCATTCACAAATAGCCAATAACCTTTCAGCGCCTGTAATGTTTTGTTTTCTTGAGTAGCAGAGCTGAACAGGCTTCAGTGCCTCCTCTGCCTCTGTCTTTCACGCTCTTACAAGCGTACAAGTGGCCCTGGCTGGTCTGCACAGCTTTCTAGCTGCCTCTCCGCTAATTGAGCTTGATTAGCATGACACACTATACCTATTCGCTTCACGGAATCAGTCTCCCTTAACCTTCACCGAACCCCCCCCCCCCCACACACACACACACACACACACACACACAGCCATGCACGTACGCACACACACATAACCCCTCAACCCCTCCTGCCCGTTCCTTCTTGATGACAGGATGCGTCAAAGATTTTGAGGAGCAATTTGGTAAAGTGCCACTGTTGCCCGGCTCCGGTTACGTGCCCATGACCCATACGCGGCAGACAGCGTGGGTCGGCCAACCCAGCGGTCAGCATTCCTGCACCTGTCTGTGGGAACCCCAGATTTCCATTACCCACGCCACACAGCAGCGGACTCAGGAGCGGGTCCGGCCCTAATCCGGCTTGGATCTGGGGGGGTCAGGAGGTGGAGGAAGAGGATGATGAAGAGGAGGGGGAGGGGAGGGCGCACGTGACATTGAGACCGCGCTCCTCGGGCTCGTCGCCACCGCGGGCCGTCTTGTGCCCGCCCTGGGCCACCAGCCGGCCAGACTGAGCCTCCAGCATGGCAAACAACAGGCGCATTGTTAATCTGGCCATAATGAAGCCTTATCTTGTAGACGCAGGATTAAGTTCCCGAGGTAGCCTATGCCGATGGACAGTATAGAGAGAGAGGGGAGGAGAAGGGGGTACAGGAGAGGGGGAGAGAGACAGAAAGAGAAACACAGAGAAGTAGAGAGACAGATAGAAGGGGAAAGAGGGGGAGAGAAAATGAGAGACAGAGAGAGAGAGAAAGAAAGAAGAAAAGAGAGAGGGTAAAGAGAGAATGGAGAGAGAAGGAGAGAACAATGAGTCGGAAACAGAAGAGAGAAGAGATCAACAGAACAAGAGAGCCAGAGTAGGAGAAACAAAAGAGAGAGGGAGTGAGGGAAAGAAAGAAAATGGAAAAAGAGCCAAGAGACACTAAGAAAGAAATAAGAAAGAAAACCCTAGAGAACAGAGCAAGAGAGAGAGAGAGAGAGAGAGAGAGATAGAGAGAGAGAAACAGTGATTGAGAGAGAGAATGAAAGAGAGGTAGAAAGACAAAAGAATGGAGAGATGCAGATAATAAGTGCTGTAATCTCCTCACCTACCCTAACCGGCTTAACCTCAGGCTGCCGCGACAGACCAGCCCCCTTGATTAAAGACACACACACACACACACACACACACACACACACACACACACACACACACACACACACACACACACTAGTGCTAAGGTATGCTGCATGGCCAGCACTTCCACCACACACACACACACCCACCCTTGACCACACCTTAGCAAATCCTCAATGAACAGCCAGCCGAGGCGAGGCAGTGGTGCAGCCTGGGTGGCCCACGGACTCAGGGGAAGTGTGTGTGAAGGAGAGGCGGGGGTGGGGTGGGGTGAGGGAGAGGGTCACTCCACTGACCCCTGCATCCAAATGAAAACCCTTTAACCCATTATGAAATCCATAGGGTATCCCTAGGGTGGACACACAGATGGCGCAGACAGGGGACAACACCGGGACACCAGGGTAGGACCTCCTCAATTATGCCCACAGTCTGGCCTGACTGAGGCGTCTTAACTGTGTGTTCAAATGATTAGTCGTGATGAAAACAAATGAGGCTGGGGACGTTTTGAGAGGGGAAAGGGGGGATGGGCGGGGGCACCTCACAACCAGACCGTCCTCGGAGAGACTTGTCAAGGCTGTGGGCGGACGGCTAATCAAGACAGCTTAGGACGTGTCGGGGCGTAGATGCGACGGTAACGTGACAAGTGTAGCAGCGTGCGTGCACATATCCTCCTTATGTGCTCTCTGTCGTCGGGCCTGGGTTATCTACCAGGATACGGCCGAGGCTTGACCCGGGGCTCAGATTCCCCCATCCCATCCCCAGGCCCCCACTCTCCCCCGCCCCAAAATCTTCAACTTAATCTCTCCCTGTCCTATGGGCGCAGTCAAGCGTGACATATGTGAAACATGGCAGAAGTTGAGGCAGCAACTACCCTGTCTGGCTTGAATACCTGGCTTAGGACTAGACGTAAAGGAAGAGAGAGAGCGAGACAGAGCGCGCACGAGAGAAAGAGAGAGAGAGAGAGAGAGAGAGAGAAAGAAAGAAAGAAAGAAAGAAAGAGAGAGAGAGACAGAGAGAGGGAGAGGAGGAGAAATGAAAACACATGAAACCTCTACAGGGGAAAGAGAAAGAATCCAAAGCCAAAATAAAAGGTGAGGAGCAGATCCGTCCCTCGTGCTGTCAAACAATCCTCTCTTTCACTGCCATCCAAATGACATTTAATTTGATTCTGGTGTTGATCTTTCCGATACCCTGAATGCTTCCAAGATATCCATTGGGCCTGTTGTTCTGCACAGACTGGGCATAAGCTGGGATGCATGTCTGAGAGCCGACACACACACACACACACACACACACACACACACACACAAACACGGACAAACAACCCCACAACACACTATAATGGCATCCTGAAATGAAACCACTTGGAGAGGCTGGCTGGACGCTTTCACAGGGTAAAGACACAGTCATCGTGTAACACAGAGGTTAGGTGCCACGCTCTCCCAGGTTTCAGCTTTTCCAACCCCTGCACAGTGGAAACCTTATGGCTGAGGAGGTATAGGGTGCCTTGTGAGACGTTCTCTTCGCCAACACCATACTAAGCCCACACTATCAGACCAAGTCCTTCAGCTCTGCTTAAAGCTGCAGGTTATACTGCTGTCAATCTCTTCCTCCGCCATCTCATGTCATACCTCTCTTCTCTACAAATGTTTCTCTTCTCTTCGCGGACTTAGGCAGGAGAGACTTCCCCATGAATGTGTTTATGTACAGACCTCCAGTAAGTTTAAGTGAGACTGCATGGGTTAATGTCTAGTGTAGCTCAGGGGCACATTTCGTGAGAGTCCAGCGCACCACCATCACCCCCACACCCCCCCTCAACCCGACTCTTCCTCCATGCAAATGAGTGCCTCTGCCCGACTGGCCCCAGACATCCGACCCCCATTTCCTGCGACGCTCCAGAATTGACTCCTGGCCCCCCCGAGTATGCCGGGGGATGGTGGGTAGAAGAGAGGCACAGTGGGATATTAACGTTGCTTGGATGGTGGAGTTCTCATTAATGCAATGGTAACATGCCGGAAGCCCGCTCCCATGAGGGTAGTATTACAGCGCAACGCACATCTCGCAATCAGCCACTCCGCTCATCTCTGTCCAGGGTTGGGATCTTCTTCTTCTTCTTTTTGCTATCTATTTATTTTGGTAAATCGCTCCGCTTATCTAAAAGGGAGGCGATCGATGCCGCAGCATTACAGTAAACAGATAAACTTGCTCGCTCACTCTTGGGTGAGGCGTCTGAGAGCCCCAACCCCCAGACTCAGGCCCATTATGTCCGGCGGTCTAGGGCGATGAGCGATGAGGACAGAAGCGGAGGATGATGTGGTGGTTTGCTCAGAGATGCTGTGCTGTGCATCTTGTCTGTGAAGAGGATTGTGCATGACGCTGCCCGAGTTAACCTTCTCCACACCAAACCCCGACTGTGGCAGGTTCTCTGTATGAAGTGATTTCTGCTCATATATTGGGTTTGTGGACTGAAAGTGAGTAAGGTTAAGAGGATTGTTTCAGAATGAACCACCCCTGCCCTTATTATCTCTTTTTTTCAGCACCATACATAAATAATAATAAAAAAAAACTAGTAGTACTAATAGCTGATAATGTTTGTTTATTTACATCTTGACATATCTGATGACCAAGCATGCCAACCACCTTTTTTCCCCTTTTTCTCTCATCTTCCCATTCTCACTTTCTTCCTTTCAGCCTGTGATAAAAAAAAAGCCCATTTAACCGGCCCTGGTGGTAGCAGCATATCCCTCGGCTCTTAGCGCTGGGTCCCTGAGGAGCAGCCCGGGCCACGACCACGAGACGCCACACCAGGGATGTTTGGGTTTTTACGGCCTCTTGGCGCACCAGTCAAGGGGGGGGGGAGGGGTAGGAACCCTTCTTGCACCGTGCTAGATTGATGTGCAGCTGAAAGGGTTATCACAGGTTCAGCAGCGAGCCCCAAAGCCACCTGGGAACACTGGTCACAGTGGTGCAGTGGCAACGCGAAGAGCTCAACGGCAATGATAAGACAGACTGCGTGTGAGAGAGAGAAAGAGAGAGTGTGTGTGTGTGTGTGTGTGTGTGTGTGTGTGTGTGAGCAACAGAGGATATGAACGCGTGTGCACACACGCACAAGCGAGCGAGAGGAGAGAGACCCAGGCTGAGTGAAAACAGAGGCCAGGGCCCTCTTCGCCTCGAGATGGCCTTCCTGCTCTAATCTCCAACCCGCTGCACCTACAGGAACCAGGGGTGCCGAGAAAACAGTTCGGCTAGACGTGGACTGGCCATTCTCCGCTGTCATCACACCACATACCCCCCCCTGCCTCATACAACTCACAGATTGACCTAAGCAGCCACAAATGTTGGTCAGTAAGGCACAAATGCAAGACTGTACTTAAAAATGTAAATCTGCATGAAAAAACTGATTTCCTATGCAAAGAAGTTTAAAACTCATAAAACGGCTACTAGTATTGAAATATTTCTAAACATTTCTGTGATTGTGAATAGCAAGTAAAAGATGGACATTTCCAGAAGACAACACATTTCTTCAGTATTTCAAGCTAGATTATTGTTTTTATTTCCATCTTTTGTAACTAACAGGGAAAAGGGCAGAAGCAAATGGTAGGGCAGTACTTAGACTTTAATTTGCCTTTCGAGCAATCCTACAAGCAGTTCTCTCAGAAAGCTTTCTTGGCCTTCCAGACCTCAACTTAACTTCCAGCATTCCTGTTAACTGCCAGCTCCTAATTACATTACAAACTGAGGAAACGGCTACCTGAAAACACTTTGATATCTTCTTATAGCCTTCGCCTGTTTTGTGGGCGTCAACTATTTTATTTGTCAGAGTGCTAGGCAGCTGCTTAGAGGATGGTTGCTGATGGTTGCCATGGTTGCTGATTGTTGGGACAAGGTTTAATTAGCTTGTTGGGACAAGGTTTGAGGAGTCACCTGCATCACCTGGCCCTCCCTAACGATGATTGTGAACAAGCCATAGTAAAACTATGGCTTGTTCACAATTAGCTTGTTGGGACAAGGTTTGAGGAGTCACCTGCATCACCTGGCCCTCCCTAACGATGATTGTGAACAAGCCATAGTAAAACTATGGCTTGTTCACAATTAGCTTGTTGGGACAAGGTTTGAGGAGTCACCTGCATCACCTGGCCCTCCCTAACGATGATTGTGAACAAGCCATAGTTTTTTACAAGCTAATTAAGGTCTGAGACCTTGGGAAAAGTTGTCGGAGAGCTGAAATCTCTTGGGGTGCCCAAACTTCTGCATGGAACTCCTTTCTTTTTATCACTTTGAAATTGAACAAAAACAAACATAATATACTAATCTTGCTTCAAATGTTGAAAAGAATATTTTATTTTTAACTTTATGCCTATTCACAGTAACAGGAATGTTTCCTTGGAAACCTCTGCATGCCACTGTACTCCAAGCAAAGCTGTTAATTACTTTTGAATTTCTTGTCATACTCTTTTTCCATTCACTATTTTAAAATAACAACACCTTGTTATCCTGGGTTTCTCACTCTTTCACCCCCCCTCAAATCACTGAAACTTTTGGAGAAACACACTTTTCAACAAGTTGGGGCAAGGGTGGTAGTTCAGTCATGAAAGGAGGGAACTGCAAGGCCATTCTTTTATCATTACCGCAGGACCACTTCAGCTTTTGATTGGACAAGGAGAAGGAGACAATGACAGAAGTGCCTCGGAGAGCTTTAAGCTGTGTGTTCAGCATGCGAGCATGTCAAGTGGCTCCCTGCTGCAAAACACACACGGGAGGAAGAAAACACTCTGCACTGACCAGTCATGGCATGCACACACAAGGCTAATTCTGCCCTTTCCGAGCATTGAAAAAATGAAAAGACTTAAAAAAAAAAAAGAGACAGAGGGGAAAAAAAACCAAACAACCTCAAACTAGTTCATAAAAAGCCATTACGACACAAAAGTCAGCTTCACATTTTCTGGAATTAATGACGGAACGACAGAGTGAGTTAGAGAAAAAGGGAGAGAGAGAGAGAGAGAGAGAGAGAGAGAGAGAGAGAGTTAGCAAGTGACAGAGAGGGGAGGAGGAAAAAAAACAAAAATCAATAAACACTAGATGGCCTGAAAAGCATTATAAATATAAGTAGTGTTTCTCCATTAATGGAGATTCGGAAAACCGAGAATGCTAATGAGAAGGGGAGAGAGGCCATTCCAGTCCATTAGGGACCTTTTACCAGCGAAAATAACCGTCTCGCCGAGGTTATCCACTGGGCAGCCGCGCTTATGCCACAGCCACTCTTCAAAAAACGCCACGCTTTGCGAGTGATGGATGATGCAAATGTGCTTTTTGTGTATCAGGAATTAAAAAAAATAAGGCAAATAAAAGAGGACAAAGTAGGATCGCTTAAATGTAACGCCCCCCATTTCTCATTGCTGCAGAGCCCATTCTTATTCATTATACATTCGTACTGTATTTATTGCAGATGAGGGCATAGGCAGTAAACAGAAATGACGGAGGAGTTGTGTTTAAGTCACTTCTTCTAACTGCACTGCGTGTGTGGGGGGGGGGGGGAAACTCATCATGGCCACGGCAGAGGCAGAATCTCAATGTCAGAGGAGACGGGTAATGGGGGAGGGTTCTGGTGGAGGTGGGGGTGGGGGTGTGGAGGGGGTTGCTGTAGGGAGTCTGGAAAATCTGGACTGCGATGACACACAAGCCGAAAATGTAGCAGGCCACCCTTGTAGGTCTGGTGCCCTCTAGGCCTCTTGTCTTTTCCTGTGTGGAGACGTTTGGCTAACAGGGTGGACGTCCCTAGACGGGAACATGGAAGGCAGCCGCTGTTTGCATAAGCTTCCTTTGATAGCCGGAGAGCAGCCCACCGTGACTAATCCACAAACAATATTAACCTGGAGAGAAAAAAAATGAAGGGCAGGCTGACGGAGTTGAGGTTTGGAGGCCGGAGTAGATCAGTTTGGATCTACCCAAACGTACCCTCACCCAACCGCAGAGACACTGGGCCACATGAAATATGCATTTAACCGTAGTCCACCAAAAACAGATTTACACCAGATGCAGCATTGAACAACTACAAGTTCGTAAGATTTCAAAAGACAGAAGAATTTTAAAATGTCAATTCATGAGAGAGAGAGAAAAAAAAAAAAAAAAAACCCAGAGGTATAAGAACAAATGTAGTAGATGATGAGCGTAAATATAAGACAGAGGGAAACACAAACCGAGGGCAAGAGGTAGAGAGGAAGTAAAACAGAATGTGAGAGAGAGAGAGAGCGAGAGTGAGCGAGCTTTGACTGAAAGCGTATTGTGAGGCTGGGCGAGTGTAAGGTGAGATTGCAGGCTTTATTGGATTTGAGTGGCTGGTACTCACTTGAGTGGAATGCGTGGGACTGCAGCCGGAGTGGAGGTGGCGGTGACTACCTGCAGAATCTGTTCCAGGGCAGAGAGTCCCCCTCCCACCTGAAACGCTACTTGATCTGCATTGTTCTGAAAAGAGCAAGGGAGAGACAGAGAGAGAGAGAGAGAGAGAGAGAGAGAGAGAGAGAGAGAGAGAGAGAGAGAGAGGGAGAGAGAGAGAGGGAGAGAGAGAGAGGGAGAGGGAGAGAAAGAGTTAGGAATACATAGTCAAACAGAACAGGCTATCACATTGCCTCTATAGAGGAGGGATCTTCTCATTCTCCCAACCTCCAAAGGGGAGCCCAAGCTGAAATCTGAAACAAAGTGATCCCCTACGAATTCCTGTTAAATCTCAAAAGTGCATAACCCTACACCCAACCCTCACCCACCTCCCCCTTACCAGCCAAACCCCAACACAGGACAACAAATATGGAGATCTGCACACAAAGCAGGGTGGTCTGGCCTGACAAACAAGGGCTCAGGGAATACAGGGATCCAGAAATGGAAACAGAAAAGCTGTTTGAAAAAGGAGGAGTGCGAAAAAAAACGAAAAAAAACAGTGTGCGCACACAGATGAGCAAGGGAGGAGGCCTTTGGAATTACTCATACACTTGGCATGGTTTATTTCACAGTTAATGTTCAACCGATCCCGTAAAGGGTCAACCAAACGGCGCTCGGTGAGTCGTAAGGAGATGCTGTTGTGCGCTCGACGCATGAGGAACTCGATATGGCCATTTAACTGTCTGGGGGCTTCACAAACCAAAACTGTTTACAGACTGGACGTTTTTACTTGCACCATAAAATTCCCCTCCGAAGTTCAAAGTTGGGCTCTTTAAGTGAGCCATACTTTTAGAGGCTTGAGATGTGCCCCGGAGTCAAGAGCACTGGCCTTTGCTTTGAGCAGAGGAAGGAAATGTCTCAGTGTTTGGCAAAGGGTTCTCCTCCCCCTCTGCCCCCCCAACCCACCCTTCCTCGCCACGGCAACAAACCACGTAAATCAACAGCTCTGACCCCAACAGTGCTGGCAGTGAACCCTCTCCGTACCTGGGCTCTGGGGGAGGATGGGGGCTAACAGAGAAAAAAGAAGAAAGAGGAGTTGGAGGAGGAGGAGGAGGAGGAGGAGGAGGAGGAGAGGGTGCAGAAGAAAGAAAACACTCCTATGAGACCAGTAACAGTCAGTAATCTGACGGATTATTACAGATGAAAATAACGCCATGTGCCAAAATGGAATACTGGATTGTAAAATGAAATGGTGATGTTATTGGTTGTCATTAAACTTCTGTATTGGGCAGTGACTTATAGTGGAAGTTATTTTCTCTAACTTTATACGCTTTGACAACTGAGGGGTTCTCTTAGCAGGTCTGTCAGTGTACACTAAATCCCACGTGTGACTAGTCTTAAAGTACACGGCGAAGAGTTTGGCTAACTTTGGCTAAAAAGTAAAGAGGAAGCCATCAGAGCAACGGCCTCGACCTCAGGAGTAAAAGCAGTGAACCCTCTCTTATGAGGCATGTTAGACCTGGACCTCACTAGAGGGTAAAGGAGAGGATGAGAGAGGGATGGAAGGAAGAGAGGAGAGAAGGAGAAGGAAGGAAAGAGGGTGTTGATGGAGCTGATGGTTCACAAAGATGCGGGCTGGAAAAGAAAAGCACAGACCTCAATGGCGGGACACCCCCCCACACACACCTAATGAGGTCAGGCTCCGCTCTGCTATGTGACTGCTTTAAACGGCAAGCACTTCAGCCTGTGTTTTGTTTCAAACAGAGTGAAGTGGGAGTTTTGTATGCGTGTGTGTGTGCGTGTGTGTGTGTGAGTGTGTGCCTGCATACGTGTTGTGTGTGTTATACAGGGCCGAGGACAAGTCTAAACGCATCTGACCATGGAACAGAGGAAGCGCCTCACAAAATTACACATAAGCTCCTCTCCTGTCAATCACGAGAGCCGTCAAAGCCAAGCTCTGACGGATCCGGTGGCAGGAGAGGCTTGAGAACTGGCGGGGGTTAAGAGATTGGAACATGCACGTTTGTCAGCTAAACCAAAGGGGATGTGTGTGATGCACAAAGCGGGAGGATTAGCGGCGAGCTCCTCGGACGGCTCCATCACGCACTGCCTGGCAAGGACTCCCACAGAGAGAGGGTCAAAAGGATCCTGAACTCTCAATCTGTGATCATTATGGTTCTGGAAACTTAGAAGTGCTTTTCCACCTCTTAGTCCTGCTATCAGCAAGCTCTGCTCAAAGCCCTCAGGGGTGTGTGGAAAAAGCCACCCAAAATGGCCTTTTTTTTAAAGGAGGACTTTAACTTGTGGGGAGCTGATTCCATGGGGGCATGACTCTTCATAAGATAAAGGATAAATCCACTGGCCTTGCTGACAGATCCCTATGAAGAGCCAACAACTTTAAAGCTGCATACATGGTCCAATGACAGGGGTGAAGCATTTGAGGGAGAACTACTACTATATTTTCAAACTTTACAAAAAGATAATGCTGCCTTACCAGGGTTCATTTGTCAGCTCTGCAGGAGTTTATTGCAATGTGGCTGAGGGAGATGGAAGAGGAGGAGACTGAAGGCTTTGAAACAAAAAATCACAAGAGGGAGGGCTTGATTCAGCCATTTATTTCGACAAGAAAGCCTTATGCTGAGGCGCCCGAGAGATAATGCTTTTGGATTCAGTCACTAATGAAGTGTTAACTTCCGCTGCAAGCGCCCTCTGCCTCTCAGCAAATGACACTAAAAGGTCCATGTGTCTGTCGGAGGTGGAGTGAACGCCATTAACACAGGGAGGGAACCTGGGCAGATTATACACCCCCGCTGTTTCTTACTCCCAAAGCTCCTGCTGGACAAATGGCATTTTTACGCATCCCAAAGGCCGCGCTGTGTTATTGAGGTTTGTCAAGCTCAGATACAGTAATGGGCCCTCCCTGTTGTGGTTGACAGCAACCATTACTTAGGAGAACAAAAAAAAAAAAAGAAATAAGGGAACAATGAAGAGATCGTGTGGCAAGCAAATTAGAGCATTATACACCTTTTAAGCTGAACAGCTTAATTTCATGGTATATTTAATATTGCTCATACCCTGACATTTCTGAGTAAGCAATGCAGAGAAACGCAAAGAGTACGAAAGTATTTCATAAACGAGACCCCAGTGGAGGACTGAATCTAGGACAGCTCTGGCTACAGAACGTCAGGGGTTGATCTCACAGGGATCTACAACAATACGCCACTCCCCCTTCATGTCTATTGTTACCAAATGTTGCCTTCCCATTACAGCCAACAGGCTCAACCTAGCCCCCAATCTCTCTCCCACTCGCTCTCCTTCGCTAAACTTGGCAGTCACAACATCTGGGTTTGATAGACCCTTTTCAGCAAGCCACATCACAGAGGGCAAGACGAAAGCGTGTTTGTTTGCGGCTCGCGTGACAGGGACTCTACACACACACGGACAGAAACAAGGTGTTAACAAGCCGTTTCTGACCAAACAAAACAAGGACACGGAACAGGAGGAACGTCTCCCTCACAGCTTTCAGTACCCAGCGCCTGGATCCCAAGGGGCCGGGAGACTTCAAGTTAAACAAACACACGCAACGGGCACTGTCAGCAAAGACCTCGACAATAAGCGTCTAACAAATTTTCCTATGCCACTACACTAGAGGAATGGCACAATCCAAATCAAACTTAATTCAGCTTTATAAGTTTAGAGCAACCGCACATAGCATGCAGCAACACAGTAGCTGGTCCCAACAAACTAAGCCAAGGCACTACACTGAGCCCTCACATCTGAATCCAAGTAAGTCTTTGGTCACCGTGTTGTGCTATGACATGAAATACTCCGTCCGGATTAAGATATGAGAGAATATCGTGCTGCACATCATAAACACAAGCAGGTCCGACTGACGGAAAGATATGACTAATCCTTGGGCTCTGCAGGGAGGAGAAGAAATACCTCCTCTGCCCTGACGCTCCTCACTCCCCACGCCAAACACGCTAGTGACAGGCTAACAGGATGAGAGAGAAGAGAGGCCCTTTTATTCAAGAAGAAAGAGAGGGGGGGGAGAGATACAAAAAAGATGTCTTGCCACAAAGACAGAACAGAGACAAGAGGGCAATTGGCGGAGGTCAGTGTTGCTGGAAGAGAACGAGGGGATGACAGACGAAACATGAATTATAAAGTACCGCGCCTGTTCTTCATCATTACGTCTCAGCAGCTATAATTAGCATCGCGGCTAATCAGAAGGCAAGACAGCTTCAGTTAACAACGGACACGACAGAGGCACGGGCTGGAGTAAGTGGAAGGGGGACCGCCTGACTCAACTTCTATGCTGGCCTTCCGTGAACCACTCTAATTAGCGGACATGAAAGCACAGAGCAGGGGAGGAGGGAGGCGGATGGTCAACACCCCAAACGCTCAGGTCCTCTGAAACAGATGGGGAACAACTGTTCTATGGGGGGGGACCAACAGAGGGTTGTCCACTGGTCTGTCTGTCCATCTCTGGCTGACCATAGCAGAACGTGTAGCAGACATCTGTCCCTTTCCACAAAAATATAGAACTCAACGACATAAAGAACCAATAAGGCAGATGATTTAGAAAGGAGCTCAAACACATCAGGGACACACTCCGCAAGCATTAAATCTTGGATGGGGAGCTTTGTGGAAACCCCCAAAACAGCAGAGTAAACATAGTACCCACTTAGCGGAGAGGCCTGAAAGAGCATCACAGGGCCTGAGAGCGGGGTTTCTGGCCAGCAACAAGAGCTTTCAGGGAAAGCGAGTTAACCGCCTGCGTGTTTACGGGACTTCAATGCAGGGGATGCAACAGAGCGCAGCTCTGAAGATGATTTGTGAGGGTTTATTTAGGTGGGGGAAACAATTAGAGGTTGAAGTTTACTCAGTGAAAGGGAGATGCATTCATTTTTGAGACAGGCAAGGCTCAAAATCAAAGGGACCGCACCGACCACCGGATGACTGCTTATGTATATGAGATTAGAAATAGCCTTCACGCACCGCGTTTAACAACAAAAACAAAAGTTGTGATGATGCTGAACAGAACTTGCATGACCGCAACAGCGGACCAAATGAAGAGATACCATTGGCTCTCAGAAAACCACAGACACCTTGATTCCCTGCGATTTTTATTTATTTCATTTCTGTGACTGCTGCGCCCCCTTAGAACACTGCCTGCACGTCATCTCCGACCGCCGCTGCCATGCGTGCCCGATTTTTAATTGCAACCTTTCAATGACTGTAGCCAATGATTAAGACCCGAACAAGAAGGGCGTTAAGAGTCTTAAGCCAATTAATTACTCTAAAGCAGTCAATTAGAGTTCTTAGGTGCATGAATATCAGCTGTCACTTCCCCAGCCTTCTCCAGCACGATCCTTTGTGCGGTGCAGTCTTACACAAGACCCAGCGTACTGCACATACCTTGCAATTACTGAGGCTGTAACCCAACCCGTGCCGTAGCTTCAGCTAAAGTTCACTACAATCTACCGCCGTGCGAACACAAGACACCAACAATGCCTCACATGAGACAAGCAATTCTGTTCATTTCTCATTAACTAAATTGGGATGTTTTCGAGGAGGATTCGGTCTGGGTGGGGAGGGGGCACTTCTAAGACATACCTGTCTGTCAAGCAGGCTCCTTGAAAAGCTGTCTCCCTGCATGCTCTTTTTAAGCAAACACCTGGGGGAGAGAGAGACAGGCGACGGCACACCTCACACATGGACAATGGCAGCCAGGAGAGGGGACAAAAGGAATTACCTGGAGATTTAGCGCCAAGAATTACTTTAGTGACAGCAGACTATGAAGGAATGCCAAAACAATGTCCAGGCAGCCTTTTCTCTCAGGAGATCTAAAACCCTCACGGTCCCTCACCAGTCAGCCAAACGCACTGAGGTTTCTCATAGAAGAACAGAGGTCTACGTCTATTATTTCATCCTTACCACTTTCAAAATTGTTTAGGCACTGTAAGAACTTACTATAACAATCTAAATCTACATCTTGTAGATTGTAATTTACAATTACAATCTTAAAGATGCACATCTATGTGTTGGGTCCCATCAGGTTTGAGGTTGAAATTATATTTATGTTTGCATTTGGTATAATTTAAATATAACATCACAGTGCTCTAAAAATGATTTCTTTACTAGCTCATTGTAAGATCTAATTCGAATAGTGTTTAAATCATAAATTAAGTGAAACACAAAATTAAATGCAAAGAGAACAGGCATGGTTGTTTTGTCTTCCGATGCTAACTATGTGGTTTGTGGTCCACATTTCACCCAAATAGCATCTCAATCAGATTTAACCTCCTATCTCTCTATTTCTCACAGAAAAAAACAACTGAGGAGATCTGCCACCTAGTGGAGACACAATGACATTACTTTCAAATTACCAACTTCATTTCACTCTTTCCTCTGCAGTCAATTAGGTGCATTTTCCAGGCTCTTTTTTTTTAACCCTATTGACAGGGCTTTTAATATAAAATCTAACACTACGGCTAAATGCTAAAGAACACTCAAATCACTCCCTTAAACTCAAGATTGCAACTCTTGGTCTGCTCCTTTCAGATCTGTGCATAAAAGCACATCCAAGGAGAATGACGACGAGTGAGTCAGAATCACTTATATCTGCACACATGAATGAGAAAGTGTAGACAATATAAATGTGTAAACTTTGATGTCAATAAAGCCTCTGAAATGGAATTGAAGCAGCGTGGCAAACAAAAACAGAATGAGACACAAAACAAAGAATGTGAAAAGTGTGAGACGAGAGGTAGGGAGGGAGCGAGGGAGCGAGCAAGCGAGCGAGCGACGGAGACAGAGAAGGCCTGGCTGGTCCCCCCCTCGGCCCCTCTGCGAGCTCAGGTAGAGGCGAGCCACTGGCCAGGCACCGAGGGGAGCCAGGGGCCCTGACAGCTGGCAAATGAGAATGTAAATACAGAACAGCAGACCCGGGCCGGCAGGGCCCACTGAGGCCCGCACAGGCCCCTGACAGTCCCTCAAGCGTCAGGAGCGCCGTTTGTCTCTGCACCCCCCGTCCCCTCACCCCCCAAAGCCCGCTTTATTTGAAAGCAGTGACAAACACTCTCCATGCAGAATGTAAATACGTGAGGTCATATGCTAAAGGTAAAAATGCTGGCCAAGACCTGTGACTCTCCGACACACACACACACACACACACACACACACACACACACGTACACACACTTACACACACTCCTACACCTATAGGAAGGGGGGGTTTAAAAAAAATGGCTCCTCACTTCAACCATGTCAAGTCACCTCAATCCCCCCCACCTCCCTCCCTCCCTCCCTTCCCCGCTGAAGAAGTGAAATCTGGTTTGACACAAAATAAACCATTAGTGGCCACAGAGGGACCGCCTCACTAGGGTCGGGGACTGCCAGAGCCAGGGAGCCGAAACGAAGGAGGGTGGGACATAGAGAGGTGTACGCATACGTGTGTATGAGTATGTGTGTGTGTGTGTGTGTGTGTGTGTGTGTGTGTGTGTTTGTGGGGATCGAACAGGATGGGGGGAGGAGAAAAGGGGGTGTCGGGTGTTGTCTGTGGAATTAAAGAGAGAAAGTGGAGACTGAATCAGATATCGGCCAGCATGACAGGGAAAAAAAAGAAAACAAATCTAGTAGGTGAGTCAACGACACTAGAGATGCTTGTTAGGTCAAATAATCTAAACGGTCTCGACATACAGCAACTCCAGGACTTGAGGACCTGGGGGTGGGGGGGGGGGTGTACGCTGAGACCTCCCTGCTGACAGAGACTATATTTATTTGACTTTGCCCTGGAATTAGGAGGAGGAAGCCCTGGTTTGAAGGGCCAGGCCCTGCCATACGGTGCGCCGGGCCCAAGGTGCGGCGCTGCTTGGTGGGGGTCCCGATCCCGTCGGCGCTGCTGGAGGTGGAGGGAGCAGACCTTTGACGGACAGCTTAAATGAAGCCCAGATACTGTACGGCGGGACCCTGTGTTCCCACCAGGCCCCGGCTCAAAGAACAGACAGGTCCACTAACACTTTGCTATTCCGTAAATGTGGGAGAGAGAGAGAGAGAGAGAGAACGAGCAAGCGTGAGAGAGAGAAAAAGAGAGAGAAAAAAACAAATGACAAGAAGACCTCTAGAGTGGTTCGTTTTAACACTTCAACAAGAAAGTGAGTTTAAAAAAAAAAAAAAAAAAGGAAATGATAATAAAAGGGTATGCGAGGAAAAACAATAATAAAGAGAAGAGCAGACGAAGGAGTGTGGTCTGTATGGGTGAGGGTAGGAAATGAATGGCGAGTCTGCTGCTGTCCTCACTAACCTCTGGCCCTCAGAGGACTAATGTTACACAAGAGCAGAGGTGGGGGTGGGAGCACTTGTATCACAGCGGGCTTGAATACACACTGTGGAGGGGCTTGTTAGCATCTGTGTGTTTGGCTAAGTGTGCGTCGAGTGCGTATGAGTTTAAGCTTCATTGTTGACGGTTGTAGATTGTGGTTTGTCTTTTGTTGTTGTTTTTTCTTTTTAATAGAACACTATGCCGATAAAGCTATTTGAATTTGATAGAGAGAGAGAGAGAGCAAGAGACAGAGAGAGCAAGAGACAGAGAGAACGAGAGAGAGAGAGATGGCAGTGGTGGGGCTGGAGGGGTCAGATTAAAAGAGGGAGGGAAAGGTTTTGGTATAAAAGAAGCATGTTTACATGTGAGAAATGTTGGTGTGTGTATGTGTTTGTTTCTTTAAAATGGTCTGTGTGTGTGTGTGTGTGTGTGTGTGTGTGTGTGTGTGTGTGTGTGTGTGTGTGTGTGTGTGTGTGTGTGTGTGTGGGTATGTATCAGACCCGTTATGCTCCCCTAACAGCTTGCACCCTCTCCTCCTCCTCCTCCTCCTCTCCTCCCCCTGGGCTCCTCCCTCTCCATTACTCTGGCTTTAAGCGGCTGCTCCTGCCAGCCTGCCCTCTCCCTGGGGGAAAACTCCCACCCCACCCCATCACTCCCTCAAGACTAGGACAACACACACCATCAGCCCTCCATCCTGCCACCCAGTGTTTCCCCTAGGTTTACAGCTTTGGGGGGGGGGGGGGGGGGGTTGCGGCACGGTGCGCGGCGTGGCGTGGCCACCGACACAAACGCTTAAAGGAATCATGGTGTTCATGTGTTTCTATTAATGACAGCCAGCAGTCAATATAACAACTAAACATCGGAACATGTCTTTTTATGACAATTATCCACAAAGTGTGCAGCTTTTGTCGCTGCAGTGGTGTATCTTTCTGGGCTTCTGGAAGAAAATTTTTTGAAATATTTGCGGCCTAAAATTCCTGATTTCGCAGGAGCTTTTCCAAAAAGTTGCAATGAAAGTTTTTATTTTTAGGTTTTTGTTGCAATTAAATTGACGAAACAAGTGAAAGTTGCGATAAAAAGTTGTGAATGGTCCTCTTTGTAATTATAATTGAGTTATGTGTTGAAAAATAATTGATTAATAAACAAACATTAATTCATCAAGAACAAAACGATTGAGAAATGGTCCTCTTAATAACCTCACCAATATGCCAAACAAAAGATTACCAGGACTACAAAAATTTAGCAAAATAGGCTTTACTTATCTACAACGAAGTGCACATGTTGGCATTACAAAAGGACCAGTAAGACTGAATAAAATGTTATGAATGTCTCAGCCTTCATATGACGAAAAAAACAAACAGCCTGTGTCACTATGATCCGTCTCGTCATCTGACGTCCTGCCTGTGTTTCTGCCGTTCTCATTGCTTATCAATCTGTTTTGCTATCCTTGTTTATTTATTTTATCCGTATAGGTGTTGATGTTCAATTTCATATATTAATTTAAAGTCGTCCAATTTCAAGTCATCCATTCTTCAACACTAGCTGCTACCTTGTCTTCAAACAGAAAGTAACGTTAAATCTCCATGGCAACAGCTCTTGAGGGTTTGGCAAATAATCGGATTTATTGCTTCCTTCATTATTCACAGCAAAATACATAATTTTCGTTACATTTCATAGATTCATTACCAGACTCTGTGTAAAAAGGGCCACGCACAACTCGCGGAAAATGATAAAAAATGGAAGCCAGATCTATTTCTGAATTTTCGGTGCGGACATTCTGTACGTACGTTCTGTTTCCACGTCTGTTGTAGCCATTCTCATTGGGCCTCATTGTCGACCCTACCTAGGAAAAGATCTCTGCCGGATTCATAAACGCCTGGATATTCGTTTTTTAAGGCTTAAAAGTGTCCGTAGCTGTGCACTGATTCTTAAGCCCAATTCTGTCTGCTGGTGGGAGCGTGCTCACCTGTGTGTGCGCGCACGTGTCTGTGTGTGTGTGTTTGTGCGCATCGCGGCGGAACTCCGCCATGCGCGATACAGAGAGCAGATAATTGTAAACGCGCGACCATGTAGAGACAGAAATGACATGCCGTCGTGTAAATAAGATAAATAACATAAGGCTATTTATTTTGTTTAATAAAAGAACAAGCTATAGACCTTTTCTATAGGAAAGGTAACCTTAAATTACTTCCGTTGTGATCTGGCGCTTTATAGAAAATAAAATTGAACAAAATTAACTTGACCTTTCAGGGGGGGCGGGGGCTGCCGTTGGGGGGGCGGGGCGCCCCCCTAGTATAACGGTAGGGGAAACACTGCTGCCACCCACTGCCATGCGACACCTCCCCTCCATCCTACACTGTCAAAGGGCTGACTGTGGGCCGGAACTGGCCCAGGTCTGTCCCGACTCAGGGCCAGCTGCAGTACCGAGCCAGCTGCTGTGAGGGCGGGCCTGATGGGAGAATTAGTGTGTGTGCCACTCACAGTGGCAGTATATAGTCTCTGTTCATAAAAAAAGGGTGACAGAGTGACAGGTGTTGCGGGACGTCCCACTGTTATTGATCCCACTGTAGTGACCTTGTAAGAGCTAGGCTGAACAAAAAGTACTTAGAGCCCATCCTCAAAGCTATGGGGTATCACTGACATTCATTAATGTTTTGATGTGGATGAGCCTGTGCCAAAAAAGTGGTTAAAAAAATAAAGCCACTCGTCATTGACAAGACAGCATTCATGCTTTAGTTTAACCGAAAATTCGCCTCGGATAATTACCTCTGATGATAACCTGTCTGCAAAAGCAGTTTCTTGATGGTGCTGTTGGAACGCTGAAAAAAAGGGTAAAACATTTTTTTCTTCTTCTTTGCTACATAAACAATCCCAATCCGCTCGCCGCTAACAGAGGGCGAGGTGCCATGGCGGGCGCAGCTGAAGCATAGCTGGCACCCAGAGCCAGAGATTCGGTCTGAGCAGCTTCACAAAAAAACAACAAAAAAAAAAAAACCATGCATGCCTGCGAGCCTTGGAAATCATTTGGTCTACATTTACGCTCGAAAAACCAACATGTTATTGTATGAAAGCCGCAATCTCGCGCGTGCCGGTAGCCAAGCCGGCCCAGGCAAACTCTGGAAACATGCTTGGCCCGTCTCATGACTGGGAGCTCCCACTATTAATAACATGTGCTCAGCACAAACACGCACCTAATCTGGCCCTCATTACCAAATAACCGAGGGCAAGGAGCCGGGGCTGGGGCTGTGGGAGAGAGGGGGGAGATGGGGAGGGGAGGGTGGAGGAGGGAACGTGATACTCCGTGCTGACTGTGAGATGGGGCGGCCGGCTGCCAAGCCAGGGCTGAGCGGAGCAGGGAGAGCAGCCAGCAGCACTGCTTATCAGGCCTGCACTGCTGCCCTCCCTCCCCTCCAAAAAAATCTCTGCCACCCCTCACAACCCCAACTGCTTTCCCAACCCCCCCCCCAAATCCCCCGCCCCCCACCCCACCCCCACCCTCTTCCTCCCAGCTTCACCTCCACCCTAAGACAATAAACCCTCATGGCCCTGCAGCAGCAGACGTGTCCTCCAATCCAACTACATACACTCCCTCTCCCCCTCCGCCTCCCACCCCCCAACTCCAACCCCATCCCTCCACCCTCTCCCCGGCTCTCCTCCCATTACGGCTGGAGTGTCCGGTGTCCGGCCTGGTATCAGCTCCAGTCAGCAGACGCCATAAAGCCATCACTGGGATCTGATCAGATGTGTCCAGAGGAGGAAGTGGCAGAAGATAGCGAGCGGAGATAGGAGGTGCAGCAGCGACACCTTCCCAACATATTCTTCATTCCATCACTAAGGATGCATACCCCCCACCCATGTATCGGGAAAATAAATATTAACATGAGAAATTTCTCGCTGGTGTTGAGTAAGAAGGGATGCTGGGGGAGGTGGTGAGCTGGTCTTTCCTGAATAGGGGAGATAAGAGAAGAGAACTGGCAGCCAGCCTGCCTGACAGGACAGGGGCTGAGGGTGGGGTTAGAAGTCCTGACCTGACGTACCTGTTTCTCCAGAATGCGGGAGATCTCCCCAAGGGTGCGGTCCAGGCCACTCACACGGTTGTTGGCCCACTGGCCACTCTCTTGGCCCTGAAGCTGCTTCAGCAGGTCTTTCACTAGTCGCTGGAGCCTGGAGACACAGGGATGCACAAACCACAGATGAATACACATTTTCTCTCTCCTCCTCCCTGTGTGTGTGCGTGTGTGTGTGTGAGAACCTGTGAAGAAATGCGGATGTTAAAAACCGTGTGTCAGCAAATGTATAGACTCCTACTGCAGTCATCAGTATGTTGTATAGTGAGTGGTGTGACCTCAAAATGCAGAGAAAAACGTACTTGGCCTTGTATGGAGACTCTGGAACCTGGGTCTTTGCCTCAACCGCCGTCTCGTACTCTTTGGCCCTGCAGAGGTGGAGGAGAAACAGTCAGTCAGTCAGTGTCTGAGTGAGAGGAGTCATCACTGTCAGTAGAGAAGATAAGAGAACAGAATGAACAAAAGCAGAGGTCGCAGGGGTCAAGCCGGGACTGAGCCTGTTTATTTTGGCTGTCAATTGCTCTCCCTGAGAGCCACAGAAACAACAATCAGAAATGACGGCATCAAGAACCCCCCCCCCACCCACCCTCCCCCTTCAGAACCGTTCCAGCTTGAAGGATTTCTTGTGAAGGCAGGTGAGAGTTATGGGAACGGATTACAATGTTTAAAAAAAGTAAAAGATCCAATCGATACGTAAATCTCTCAGACGGATCCGCAGTGTAAAGGATCAGGCTCCAGACAGTGGACGGCTTCCCAGTTCAGATGCCTCGTTTGCTGGCGAATTAGTGAGTGCTCTTGCGCGTCCTTTATGCTGATTACAGTTAGAGCAATTAGACCAATCGCAAGCGTATCCACCTGACTGGACAGTGGAGTGCACATGGTTGGCTGATAACAGCGCTCGATCGGAGTGGCGAGGATCAGCAGATGGATTTGCAACCACCCAATAGCTTTCTGGAAGTCTAGATACAGGTCGCTTCCAAGATGACAAGGTAGAGCCAACAGTTTGATTAACTTCACGAGACACTACAGCTTTCCTGAATGCATTTATATGTATTTATTTTAGGCACTAGTTTATATCCTAATTTACATTCATCAGTAACAAAAACTGTTATATGCAATCAACCACTTCAACCGCTCACGTTAATCTTTTTTTAAGAACGAGTGCACTGCGAGTTTCTGAACCAACTGTCTGACAGGTTTCCCCAACAAATAGCTCAAACTGTTTTTCGCCGCTCAAGATCAAGATCAAATGCCTGCAGCAGATGTTGGATTGTGCGGGATTAATGCGGTCTCAGCCCTCATCTTTAACAGGGCGATAAATCTCCCAACCAAGTGCATGAACCGCATGCGAATTTGATAACACGTCGCATTGCACTGCGGAGGGAAAACTTTGCAGAGGCCAAGGCCACTGAACCTTACCTTACACTTACAGAAACAATCCAACGTGAGTGCCAGCTGATCTCTTCACTCAAAACGCTGTGAGGAGGAGGAGGAGGAGGAGGGGGAGAGAAAAACACCGTCTACAGAGTCTGCGCTGGTGGGGGGAAAAATAAATCTGGGCTGCAGTAGATGTGCGAGGGTGATAGGGCGAGAAAGCAGAACACAGACGGCAAAGCTAACTGACTGCACGCCCGACAGACTAAACAACTCTGAGGTGAAAGTTAATCAAACCTGGTTTTAATTGTGTTCAAATAAGGCACAAATTGCACAGCAATGTCTTCGTTTTACTGTGAAAATACAAGTCTCTCGGCTGGCTGGGTAATGGAGACGAAAAGTCCTGATCTCGGACTGTACGCTAGTACACATCAAACGAGGTGACGCAAATAATTCAACTGTCCCCAAAACAAACACTGAGAGATAGCAGAGGTATTGGTGACGACTAAATATTTCCACACATTCCTTGGATCCAGTGGCCACCCTTCTGACCTAACCCAGGGCAGGGGACGCCGTTGCTCCGTAGCATAGCGTTATTTACCGCAACGTCCTGCCGCTGGGTGGAGAGACGCGCATTAAGAACGCTGTCAGGCTTTTTCGCGCCCGAGCCTGAACTGTACCTGGCCCTCTTCGTCATTCCATGGCATTACAATATTCATCTCTGACAGGTTTACGCCGGCGCAGGTTAAACGGGGAGCAATTGCTGAGCGATTTATCATCCGTCCACGGCAGGCCCTGTTAAGTGGGCCCGGGGGTTATAAATATTAGCAATCAGCAATAAGGAGCTGAGAGGTGGGCTTGAAGGGGTGGGGTGGGGATGAGGGGGGGTAAAAAAGAGAAAAGCAGCAAAGCTACAATGCAGAACTAATAATCAATTCATCACCGGCCTGCCCCCCCATTCACCCCCACTTGCGTTGGGATGTAGACACGTAGCCCCAACTAACCACCCTACTATAAAAATGTCTAAATCTTTGGATTGAATAAAAAAAAAAAAAAGAGAAGGAAAATAAATAAATAAATCACAACAAGCGCGTTGAGAGTATCCATGTTTAAAAGAAACTACGAGAGCCCCTGTCTCTCCAATTCACCAACAGTGTTTTACCGGGCCCTACGACAAGTGTGCTTCGTGAGGCCCTAAATCAGTGTGGGGACAATATGAGCATATGGATAAAGGAAAAATAAATCAGAATTACACAGGACACCTGGGGCAAGGAACAAATGTGAACAAAACTATAAATTGCAGAGCAGTGCGACGTGGTTTAATGGGGAATCATAGGAGGATCTAGTGAGGTGAGTGTAGAAATTTGTTTGGACTTATAGGTCCGTTGTGGGAGGCCGGGGCAAGGGGGTGAGGGAGCGTGGGGGAAAGGTGAAGGCCTGGAGAGGTCGGGTTTCTGGCCAAGGTAAAGGGAACAAGTCGTCACTGGATCGTTTGGCTCCGTGGGCATGAAACCCACTGTGGCCTCAGCTGGGACTGCTTTTACATCTATGTGTGTGTGTGTGTGTGTGTGTGTGTGTGTGTGTGTGTGTGTGTGTGTGTGCACATGTATATATACACATACATGTTGGTCACATGATTGCTTTACCCTTTTCCACTTTCTCTCCCTCTCTCTTTCCCTCCAGCTCCTCCGCTCCGGGGTCCTGCTGCCAGAGAGACGCTGAAGTGGAATAAGTGTGGGCAGTGATCGGCCCTCTCCACTCACTAACAGCGGGGCCTTTGTGTGCCCGGCTCTGCGTCAGGGGTGGAGTTACACACTGCACACTCTGTTCCCATGCAGTAGGGGGGCACGTCAGGGAGTGTGTGTGAGAAAGAGAAAGAAAACGAGACAAGACCTGCAACTAGCTCTGTCCAGCATCACACCCCTCTGTTTAAATATCTTTAATACCCTCAATGACAGGGGGTAGTCATATGTTAATTAAAAACACACAAAGAAAAACATGCACGGATCTATCACACATGTGAGTGTGTAAATCAGGGGCGAAACACGGAAATTGCACAGCCTTTCCTCTGCTCTGTATCCCGGGTGGGACAGCTGGACTGGTGGCTTTAGGGGCGATCTGGGAGGCCACTGAAACACTCTGTGCCATTCCTACTCCCACACACCCCACCCCGCTTCCTCGTTGTTTTTTATGAACGCCATGCTGTGCTCCAATAAAACGCCTCGTTTCCCACCCAGCAGCCCTGGCTGTATCAGCGCAGGGGAGGTGGCCTCCGATAGACCATGCTTATTTATGACCAGAGAGTGAGAGAGAAAGAAAGAGACAGAGAGGGTGAGAATAGAGGGGAGGACTGACAGAGAGATATGGACAGAGAAAGCTACGAAGACAGAGACATGGACACAAGACATTGACGGTCCATGATGGACCCCACCAAAAGACAGAAGAAAGATAAAATAAGGCCACTGAGAGGGCAAGGATCAAGACAAGTGAGCTGAGCAAGAACAAAAACTGAAATGAAAAGGAAATAAAACATATTTATCTTTATGTACGGTTTTCATAAAAGCATAATAATACCTCCCAACTCTAGTAAATATTAAGGATCATCCTGACCTCTTCTCACCCTGCTAGCTTATTATATTGGATTGTGGGAGAGGCCCATCTCTTTTCATCATTAGTTTGGACTACAGTATCATTTTGAACGGAGATAAAGTATGCTGATGCCAAGCTGTAAAATGATGGGTCAAAATAGGACTGCAACCATAACCGCCATACCGTGGTATTGGGACATGTTCCGCTGTGTTGAACCGGTGACCACCATTACTGTCATAACAGCTCTTTTCCCTTATCTGAGAGTGCTGCCATCCTCGTGTAGTTTTTGCCTTGGTCTGTGGCCAAGTATCCAGAAATGTTAAAAAACAAACTTTTTTCACTTTTTTTCTTTTCTTTTTAAATCACTTCACACAAGAACAAGAAAATGATTCTAAGGCAGTTTTCACAGTGAGACATTTTTTTGGTCTATTACGTTATGATGCATGTCAGCAAAGCACAGTTCTGTGTTCCATTCATTATATTCACCTTACTTTCCATGAGAACAAGGAACAAACTCTTGAAAGTGTGTGTGGCAAAATAAGGTGAATTGGGAGCCGGCAGCAGTGATGGAGATGAATGAATTGGGCAAAGCGGCGTGAAAAAGCTGGAACAAGTTTAACCGTATGCAAATGTGGAGCAAATTTCGGTGGTCGGTGGTCAATCAGATTGTTTGTAGTCATCTCTGACAGTTTGAAAATTGCAGGACTATGGCGTTGTTCGGTTTGTTTAATTTGCTTAAGAGAACAGCTTGGAGGGCCTTGTAAGGGGGTTGTTGTTGTTCCTGGTACGTGACAAACAAGTGACTGGTTTGTCGTTTTAGCAACTTTTTGACCTACCCTAGCGAATAAAAACCCTGTCTAGTGACTAGTGACAAATCTGGCGACTTCTCGCAACTTTGAACACCACCATTTTCCTTATTGTACAACAGAGAAGAAAGAGAGAGAAAAGAACAATGCACCAATTTGTAAATAACACCACGCCTTTCTTTTGCGTTTTATCTCTTGCATTGCCCACGTTTATGTAAGTAATGATTGACCTATGTAGCATCAGCACCTTTCATTACATGGAAGCGGATGTTCTACAGATCTAATATATATATATATATATTAGTGCTGTTAAACGATTCAAATATTTAATCGCGATTAATCGCATTTATGTCATAGTTAACTCAAAATGAATCGCGAGTAATCGCAAATTTTTATCTATTCTAAATGTCCCTTCATTTATTTATTTTATATCTTAATGCCCTTATCAATATGGAAAAGTGGATTGGCTTGCTTTATGCAAATGTTTTATTTTATTGAAAACCAACATTGCCAAACAGGGCGGTACAAAATAAAATTATATAGTGCACATTTCAGGTAAACAAGGACTCAGCCTATAGTGCAGTTAAACCATGGCTTAATATTTTCTTTTTTTCAAGTTTGCTGGGAACATAGCAGTCAGGCCTCTTATTTCAGAAACAATGAACCATAACAGTTAGGTTACCAATAAAAGGTAAGCCTACTACTTCTTTGCTTTCAGCCAGCTGCCTGTTGACATTTTCAGACAACAGTGAAGCTCGCTTCTTTTGCACAACACAACGTTTAAAAGTAAACTTTCCATTCAGAAGCTTTTTTTCATCCATTTCGCCGTATCGCGCTCAGCATTCACTCAAACCGTAACGTTAGCCTACACAGTTTGCAAGGCCAAAAAGAACGTTAATGTAAAAAAAGTCTCGCGATAAAAAAACGAACGGCGTTAAATGGGTTTGCGTTAACGCTGTTAATAAGGCGTTTAACTGACAGCACTAATATATATATATATTACACAGCTCAGTCAACGCCATGTTAGAGGACAGGTGCAAACATATGTTATGCCCATCGCTGTGATCTCAACTATTCTCATCAGCGGGTCAAAAAAAATATGAAAAAAATATGAAAAAAAAGAAGAAATAATTCACCCCTACACCATCTCTACCCATTTTCCTCATCCTCATTCCTCCAAAAAACAATTAGATAAAATATCCAACTTGTGAGAACAGAGGATACCATTTAGCTGTGAAACATCCCTGGTATATGACATCATCACGCAATGTAGCAACTTTTAGCGACCCTTCATGGAGCCAATAGTGACTTCTGGTGAGAATTTGTTAGCAGCACTGCTTCGCTGTATCTGTACTGTAAAATGTCACATGGCACATTCCAAAATGCCAGGGGGGAACAGTGCATGAAACAACAGTTAGTTACAAAAGACTGACTGATACTGATGCCAAACGCTTTGCCTAGGTTTTCTACAGGCGTTGTTTCTGTTAGTCTGTTATTTTTCACTGTTAGCAGAGGGATAGCAATAAACAGATTTTAGAGATATAATGGGTCTATAGTCTGAAAAGAGACGACATACACCGCCTCCATGTTTAACGATTAAAACTGACATGCACAAGGAGCTATGGCATTGGGACAATGGCAGGGGACGCAGCAATGAAGTCATAACCTGTGAGGCTAGACCACCTTCCTGACACTTCAGCAGCTACTACTGTACTACTGCTACTGGCTCCAAAGGGTCCAATCACAATGCGCCCCCGCCCACACTCATACATACACACACCTCCTTAGTTCCCCAAAATGCACCCACCCCACATCTTTAGGCGGTAACCCCCCCCCCCGACTCACTGTTGTGACAGGGCTACAAAATTGATTGAGCCCAGGTCCAGGGATGTGACACTGCGGCGTGTTGCCTTCTATTTGTTGATTACTATTGATTTTCTTTGATACTTCATTTAAAAATCAATAGCAGCAGGGCAAGAAAAATAGGCATGGTTTACACATACTTTAACATACTATTGTACACTATGGGAGGCTTCACTTTTGGCAGCGCGCTGGCAGCCAATTAGGAAAATAGCTCTTAACAGGTGAACGCGACGAGAGTGTGTGTGTGTGTGTGTGTGTGTGTGGAGGACGAAGGAGTCCCCCCCACCCACCCCTCCACCTTCGTCCCCCCGCTCCCTTCCACCTCAGATCGATTCTCAGTTTTCCTCCCCAATCACAGAAAGTGGCCATAAATTAAGCTCATCAGTGTTATTCTGCCGACAGGCGAGATGCAGCCGGCGTCTGCTCTCCATCTCCCTGTCACTCATAAAGAGCCCACGCCCTGAGCAGACATACTGTCCTTTAAGCCTGCGAGAAGATGACATAGGAGAGGGAGAGAGAGGGACAGAGAGAGAGAGAGGGGAAGTAGAATGAAAGAGGGGAAAAAGCAACAGCAACCAGAAGAGATGGGAGAGGGGGAGGAGAGCAGAGCAGCGTAAAAAGAGGTGGGGCAGAATGCTAGAACATAAAAAAGAAGGAAAGAAATAAAAAGAGTGTTTGTGTGCAGAGAGAGGGGGGGTGGGGGGCAGAGTGACCGAGAGGGGGAGAAAGAAAGAAAGAAAGAAAGAGAGGGAGAGAGAGGGAGAAGCGGTGCGCATCACCTGGAGTTCATGCGCGCACGGAGCTTCTTGGCTTTCTTGCGGGCGCGCTGCTTCTCCTCCCCATCCTTCACGCTCTCTGGCGGCACCGAGCCGTCCGTCACGATGTCCAGAATGTACTTCTTCAAGGAGAGGTGCTCCTGTCACACATGACAAATGGCAAGCCACATTTCATCACCCAAACTCCTATTCATTCAGTGAAACAAAAGGCACCCGGACACAGGCGCTAAACATTTATCCATGCAAGCCTTTCGTCCTGTTGGTGATTAATGAGCAGAGTGACGAATGACCCGGTGACTGAGAGTGGTGAAATGCATTGTGGGAATGGCTGCTCCAGGTGGCGCGATGGCAATGACTGCTAGGATCAATATAGCGATTTGGAATGATACATTTCAAAACATGACAGGGGAGCCCTACAATATTCCACTTGGTCGAAAAGAAAGCGTTTCGAAGTACTCCCAACTGTTTCAGAAATGTTGACAATTTTTTTCGTTCTTTTGGATGTTTTGTTGTTTTCCTCCACGGATGACAGGAAATACGAATAAATGCCAGTGAAATAAAGCACGGAAATACTATTGTGAGATATTTTCCAGCAACAAAAGCTACAGAGTATGGGACCTTTGAACATCATCAGACAAACATGCACAACTTCAGACATGACATCACTACGGCCCCGTGTTTTGAAAGTCCCTAGGCCAGAGTGTGAGGATGCGCAGCAGGACCTGTGCATTGATCCTGCAGGTGTGGGAGTCAGAGCGCTGCGTAGGCGACCTTTCCACACTCCACTATTGTTGGCTGTAATTACCCGAGCATCTCCAGCTTGTCACACACACACACACACACACACACACACACACACACACACACACACACACACACACACACACACACACACACACACACACACACACACACACACACAGGTACTGGGACAGTTAACCCCATCTCTCCAGCATGCCTCATGCTTCTTTGATGACCCTGATATTTCCACAGAGAGAGAGCGACAGAAAAAAGGAAGAGAGAGAAGGAGAATGAAAGAAAGAGCAGGGCAAAGAAAAGAGAGGGGCCAAAATGCAGAGGGAGAGCGAGAGAGAGACAGAAAGAGAGAGAGGAGGAGACGGATGTAACTCGATTTAAACGACATGATGCATGTGCCAGAAACCAATTATCCAATTACCCTGTCATCCGGCACCTCCGCGGATGGCAGAGCTGGGGAGATAAGAGTTTCCATTCAGGAGGGGAGGGGAGGGGAGGGAGAGGCAGGCAAAAGAGGCTGGGGGGGGGGGGGTTGGCTGGCCTGGGGATGGCAGAGGGGTGCCTTTCCCCCTGGTCATCAGCCCTGGCCCAGCACCTGCCAGCTCAATGGGGGCTTTCAAGAGTTCAGCAGCCACGCTCTGAAAGACAAGCAGCAGCGGAGGGCCCCTCGACCTCTACGAAACCATCGGTGGATGGGATCTCAGACCCACACACACACTCTCACACACACACACACACACACACACACACACAACAGAAGACCAAGACTTCTTACTTTGGAATACAGATTTTTTTCTTAGTCATTCACAACTCATTCAGAATTGAATGACCACTACAACACATAAGTACAATTTTGAAGGGGACTGTAATTCTAAAATAAGAAATCAATCATCTTGATTTGGGAAATAAACCTTTAAAAAGGTGTAGATAAAGAGATAAATATATTTCCTTTCTAAATACATTTAAAAGTTGAATTCCTGTACTAGAAGGCTGTATTAAACAAATGTCTGGGGCTGTCTACTCTGAGGACAAGTAACCCAACTATGATGCTGTCCAGCTCTGCTGGGGGTGATCAACTTTCCTTGGTTTGGGAAAGCACAGGTTTAACATCACAATGCAGTTTTAATGACCTAACAGAAAAAGGGGCTTGTCACCTGTCCTTGATGAATTAGTTCACTGACAAAAAGATTGCTGCCTGATAGCATTCCTTTGACATTGGTATATTTGGGGCCATATTGTGTTACCTGCTGAGGGATAAGTGTGCGTGTGTGTCTGCGTGTGTACTGAGTGTGTAAGCTATGTGCAGTGTGTGTGTGTGTGTGTGTGTGTGTGTGTGTGTGTGTGTGTGCGCACAGAGACCCCTTTCCCCCTGGGGACTGTAGAGTCGGGCCTCACAGTCATAACCACTGGGCCTCTCTCAGGAGTGGCATCTGCTGGGTAATCTCTGTGAAAGGCGATCTGCCTCTTCTCCCGCTGCTGTAATGGGATTGTTTCTGTAACACCTCACAGACACGGCCCATCTTGAGATGATATCTGGGTGGCTGGGTGGAGTAGACTGGGAACTACCCAATGAGATCTGTGCAGAGACAAGCGCTGTGACCAAAGCACACACACAGGCTTAGTATGAAAGACTCGGAGGCCACCAATCACAATATTAAAAGACTACTAAGGGAAACAGACTGCTATTAACAAAAAGCCTGGTCAAATCACCGCCGCATGGGAAAACAGTGTTGGATTTTTGTGTCCGCTAATGGGGAAAAAATAGCTGCTCTGAAAAACTATCCTTCCAATCTAAATGTCTAGCGAGTGACTCATGAAACACCAGTCCATAGAGCCTTCATGCTATCATCTGTGTGTTTAGTTTTCACCAAAACACACACAGAAAACGTAGCAGCTGCTGCACACAAGCATCAAAGTTGCAGCCGGATTACCATCTATTGTTGCCACTTAAAACCAGGCCAACTGTCACGACATGAGTGAAGTGTGCAATCAAGACACCTTATGACAGACAGGTGTCTGCCGGCACCTAAAAGACAATACATCTGTATAGCTGGGGAGGAGGTGGGGGTGGGGGGGCGTGGTTTGGTAAGTGTGTTGGCCTTGCTGTCCTTCTCTTGCAGCAACCAAGTCAGAGAACAAGAAAGCCACCAGAGACAGAAAGAGAGTAGGAGAACAAACAAAAGAGAGAGAAAAAAAAGAGTGAACAAGAGGGAGAAAAAGGAGGGAAGGAGGAGAAACAGAGAAAAACCAGACCCCAAGGGCAGGACAACCTGACAATAACGGCAGAATGATTCTGCGTGGACGTAACGGGACACTACCCAAAACATCGCACCTCCTGTGCCTGTCGAAAAAACCCAGGATCACCATGTCAAGAAGTGATATGCTCTACCCCCACCGATCCTCCTGTCTTTTGTCCATCACAAAAGAAGCAGAGCAGAAAGCTGTGAAGACAGACAGCTGTATGTCATCCAGGTATAGTGTCAAGACACCATTAGGAATCAGGTGACACACACACACACACAATCTTATGATGCCCTCAGTATTTCTTTTGTCCCAGTCATCCTATAATGCATTATGTCACACACTTGTATCTTTAATGGGCATGGTTGTGTGGGAATAATTCCAGAAAGATAGATTTCAACCCTTTTTAACCATACTTACATTTTCTATAGACAATGTATTGTATTTAAATCAATTACTGTATCTTCCTCTAATTCTGTGGTAATTTTCATAAGGGCCTCACAACAAGCAGAAGAGGGCTTCGCAGTGGTGGGATGTGCAGGCATGAGACTAGCTTGGCAGCAGTCTGACAACACAAGTAAACAAACATGGAAGACGGACGACAACAGCTGATGTTTGTTTTTAATTGTCAAAAAGTGGATGTTGTAATTCTTTGTAGACATGGGCCTTGAGAGGAGGATGCTCTGCACCAGGGGGTCAGGACTTTGAGGGTTAGCTTCAGCCAGTCCGCATGCACATTGACCGCCGACATCTTTAAAAATGTTGGACCATGGGTGCTCACTTCCGGCACCATTTATACGAAAAGCCAATTAGGCACCACTTAACATATGACAACAGGCCATTTGTGTTTTGTGCGCCCGTTTGCAATACGTTATCCTTCTGAAGGTAAACTAATTAAATCAAGCTCAAACTCAAAAGAACACAACTTACTGATAGAAGCGCATACCCTTAGGGTACATGTAGGTGAATTATAGTGCACTTAACAGCGGAGCATGACAGCAAACAGACTTTCTACTTCAAAAACAGTGTTCTGAAATCAACGCAACCTCACCTAGAACTGCTAAAGGTATTACTTCTATTTTTAGCCCACGAGAGGCATTGCTGATGCCCAGATCTTACATGTGCAGTAATTAGGAAAATGAGAATTTCACACATTCAAACTTCACATTCACACATTTAACTTCCAGAGATATGCGCTTAAATTCATTTCTTCATTTATAATCGTATCACCTACCAATATATTACACAACATTACACATTTAATTTTATTTTCCGTTTCATATATAGCCTATTTATAAGGGTAATATAACAGTGTGGGCCAAAAGGCATTAGCCTTGACACAAACATCCATGAGGAGGCTCGTGCCCTTCACTAAACTTGTGCATGAACTGGCAGTTTTCAAGCTGGGAACATCCACCAATCCGCATAGATAGTCTGTATCTGTAGTTTGGCACCCAAATGGCTTTTCATATAAATGGTGCTGGAGGGGAGCAACCATGGGACGACGTTTCTTAAAGATGTCACCGCTCAATTTGGTATTTCCCGGGCAGAAGTAGCAGGAATCCTCTCCAGGTCTATACAGTCTTCCACTCATCTCCAAGTGAATCCTTATAAAACCTTTGTGTGCAAAACACAGCTCTTGGACATACTGGTCACTAGTCAAATGTGTGACTGTGGTGTCCAAAGTCTACTTTTCTGTATAGTCGTTATGTTGTTATACACACATCCAAGACATTTTCAAGGGGCACAGAGGCTCTGCACATAGCTAAACATGCCAACCTAAAATTATTCACTACATACATACAGTTGCTCCAATCACCTGGTGCAAAATAATTGCGCTTTATTATATGTAAGCTAAATATATGAACCTGCATCAAACCTTGAGTTCATAACAAGTCATGGACTTTTCAGTACTTTCAAGGCACGTGACATGGACTTTATGCCTCATGAACTCTCTCTGCCCCTGGTGTCTCCACGTCCACAGTGGTGGCTCCTCTCAGAACCTGGAGTCTAAGGGTAGCCCCCGTCTCCCCCGCTGTGGAGAGGTCAGTGGTTGTTTTTGGTGCGGAGTCAAGGGTGAGCCATAAATTAAAATCTAATGCGTTGCGCGCGAGGAGGGTCACGGGTGCACCATACGTTACATCGCAGTCGCAAAGATCACACCCAATAAGCCTAAGTAGAGCGATGGCCATCCCCACTGTGTCCCCCAAACCTCCCCTCACCTCCGGCAAGCCACATCGATTCCTCAAACACTGTTGATAATCGCCTTATTTTTTTATTTCGCCCGCTTCGGTCCCTAAAATGGCAGAATGTGTCTAAATACCAGGACGTAGGGGCCACAGCGGCCCGCTCCTGGCTGAGAAACTATCCTCTGACCTCGGCCCGGTTCAGCCAGCCGGCCTCATTTTAATTAAAAATCTTTCACTCCGACAAGAGTTATGGAAGTCCCGACTGGAAAAGAGTTGGCGGTTGCATGAATGAAATACGGCACAGCCAAAACCCGGCGAGGACATAAATATCAAGAAAAGCCTTTGCTACCGAGAGTCTATCTAAACAAAAGTCCTCGCTTCTGGCTCGCTACCCTTACAGTGTGTGTGTGTGCGTGCGTGTCTGTCTGTCTGTGTGTGTGTGTGTGTGTATGTGTGAAGCCAAGATCGAGTTGGCAGGGGATTGCGTCCATTTTCGATTACTTGAACAGAGAGTAAAGATTTGTATAGTACACTGCTCCCCAGTTTCAATTTCCCATTTTTCTCCACCAGAACATGGAAATGACCTTGGCAGGACATGATAAGTCACGCTACATTTTCATGTTGCATGCTGTAGATGTAGGCAAATATATTGTGTCCAACAGACTAAACATAATCTTCATTGGCATCCCTCCCAAATCATAGACAAAACATGTCCTACAGTAGAATCCATAGCTTCTCGTGTATTAGGAAAAGTAAACTGCCTAACTCATCAAAAAAGTGATGATTTCCCAAGGTGACATTACTTGGATGGTCACAATAGCAGTCTACGTTAGAATGCACAGCTTTCAAATACTCTGACTAGGGAAAGACACCATTTTTAAATCATTAAAAAAAAAGAATGAGGCTTCACCATGGTGGGATGCTTAGTGTGAAAAGGTGATGGTGTGGCATTATAAAGTTGCCTTGGCCTTGTTTATTACACTGTCAGGCAGACAAATAGCTGCTGGTGTAGCGGGTAATGATTTAGAGTGGTGGGGGGACATTAAAAATTAGCCGCTGAAAAAGAGGTTACAGATGAAGGAGGGACCGGGGCCAAAGGTGCAGCATATAGCACCAACAGTTGTCAGCCCGACAAAGAGGCAGGACGAGCGAGGCAATCTCATATTGCTGTCAAGCAACTCCATCTTTAACGAGCGAGGGCCAATTCAAAGAGGGCTGTGGGGGGTTGGACACACACACACTCTCGGTCACAAAAGGGTTCCAGAGGGGTGATGTCACCACCCCCACCCCCAACCCCCTCCCTCCTGGTAGTGTCACTGAACTCTATTACTGTTTACATTTTCACGCCCATTTATTTGTCCAGAGGCGGTAAAAAGAAAAGAGAACAGACAACGGGTAGCATCAGCTTGTGATGATTTGATCGTGTGTGTGTGTGTGATGGGAGGGGGGTGATTGTGATTAAATGAAATGACAGGAAAATTAAATGCAGAGGACAGTGTGTGTGGCGTGGATGCAGTCATGATGGAAAGATAAAACATAAAAATGTCACTCTTTTGTCTTTAGTGTGGTTAGTGGTTACCCATGTGCTACACTTAAGAATGGGTTGAGAGAGCTCTTCACATATTACAAAGCTGGTTAGCATGCTGCAATTGAAAGTCAAATCACTGGATATATATCGGGGTGAAAACTAAAGACTAGGAGAGTACCATGGTGATGTCGAGTGTGTGTTCTTCTAGGTTTCTGTGTAGGGGCCGGTCAGTGTATGTCAGTTCGAGGGTGTGCTTGCAGGAGTCTGGGACCTGGAGTGTGTGAGGGCACTTAAGTGTGCGTGTGTGTATTGAAGGACAGAGGTTTGGAGATACTCACCACCTCCTTGTAAGTGTGTGTGTGTGTACTGAAGGATAGAGGTTTAAAGATACTCACCACCTCCTCGTCGGACAGTTCTCGACCCTGGATGCTGCTGCTCTCCCGCACT
The DNA here is from genome assembly GCF_900700415.2 of Clupea harengus. Classification (NCBI taxonomy): domain Eukaryota; kingdom Metazoa; phylum Chordata; class Actinopteri; order Clupeiformes; family Clupeidae; genus Clupea; species Clupea harengus. Next base: position 8,441,712 of record NC_045154.1, on the reverse strand, counting down.
GCCTGCTGGTGCCGCTTGCCCTTGGTGTGGCTGAACAGGTGCACCTCGGACGTGATCTGGACACACACACACACACACACACACAGAGGGGTCATAAGGGAGAAGACAAGGGAAGGACACAAAAGCACGGAAGTCAGGTGCCCCATGGGGAACTGTGAAAGGTAAACATATCAAAGCGTTTCACAAGGCCACAGGGTCGAGAGATTCTACTTCCTCACCATGAATGAAAACGCTCTATTGTGTCAACTGAGAGCTTTTGTAGTTTGTTGTCAGAAGTGTAAACTTCAAACAGTCCTGATATTTTTTTTCACAATACATGTAGCTATAGACTACCCTCCTACAATTAACATGGTCATTTCTAAGTACTTCTAAAACACGTTATAAACCTAAACTTTTCTTTTTTTAATTGCATTTCATCATGTTTTTTATTTAAAATATAGGCTTCTTACTGGCAAATAGAATCCACAGACAAGTTGAGTGAATCTCAATGTCAGTGGGAGCAAACGCAGCCCATCTAAAACCCCTCTTCATGAGGGGGGCTCCCTCACGTTTGTGAAGAGAGCAGTTTTAAATGCTGATTTTCCCAGGGTGCACTGAGCCATGCTTCAGGTTCACAGAGGCACAGGATGGGCTATTGTCCTACGCAGTGACGACCGGAGACTCAGGTGACAGAACATATGTTGAGAACCAGAGATGCTTTTCACTCTCGTTACGTCTCTTCCCACAGCTCTAGAAGACGAGACACCTTCACCACATAAAAGAGTCGGCACATGAAAGCAACGAGTGAGAGTATCCATCACGGTGGAGATGTTTATGAAGTGAGATGAAGTCCTATGGTTACATGAACTGAATTGAACTTAGGAGAAGAAATGATATAGCCTTTCTGATGCCAACATTAGGCATCCATTGTGATGAGCGTACGTATCTTTTTCTTGATGGTATTTTTGATATCAACTCTTGGTTTGTTCTCACGGGCACATCCCTTTGACACCCCGTCGACATACCTAAAGGCCACAAGCTAGCTAACATTAAAAGGTTTGAGCAGGCAAGGGCTGTGGTCGCGTGTGGATTTTTGCGCACAAACATGGACAAGTTGAGAGAAGGGTGTATTGTTTTCCCCTGGAACAAAGCCTGGTGGGGACGGCCTGCGCTTTAACGTGATTAAATAGAGTGCCTCCTGCTGACCTAAAGATGATCGCTGGTGTCACTCACTGGCCAAGGTCATCTGACATTTCTAACAAGATTTCGTCCCTTCGCGCCCCCCCGCCCCCCACCACACCCCACCCCACCCCACACATCACCACCGAGCCTCACTCATCTCCATCCTCTCCCTCCTCCCACTGGCCTTAATCGGATGTCAGTGTGAAGCTCCAAGATGTCTCACCCTCGTGGCAGTGAAAGCCATGGCCAACGCTGATAAATGGGAGTAAAGATTTGTTGCCTGTCATTACAAAAAAAAAAAAAAAAAATGCAAGAAAATAAATAATTAAATAAATCAGAAGGGCATAATCATGGCCGGCTATAAATCTCATCCCTGGGGTTCATGTTTAATGAATGCAGTTAAATCCTCATTTAAATGCATTCTCTTCTAAAAATCCTCTGAATCACCTTCCAGTCAGCAGTTTTATGTGTAATTCCTGCCAAGCCACGGAGGGCGGAGAGAAACAAGTGCTGGGCAGCGCATGCCAGTTTGAGACGCTGGTGCTGGGCAGCGCGTGCCAGTTTGAGACGCTGGTGCTGGGCAGCGCGTGCCAGTTTGAGATGCCGGTGCCTACTGGGCATCTCCTACTGCCGAGACTTCCGGCTACTTACAGTCCAAACAGTCACAACGTGAAAAAATGGCTTATGGAATGGAATATATTAAAAAGGAGTACTCGCCAGCTATAGATTAATAGAGAACCCTATTTAGCGCAACAGACTTCAATGTTTTGGACAAGCGGACCTTACATATCTATGTGGTATGGCAGAGGAAATCAGCTGTGTGTATTCATCTGACTGAGTGAGTGAGTGAGTGAGTGAGTGATGTAGAGGGGGCAGGTACGCACCAGGACGTTGCACAGGGAGCACTGCTTCTTGCGCTCGTAGGGCGTGAGCTTGGGGGCGTAGTCGGTGTTGGCGTGACGGCCACTGCTGAGCTCAGCAGCCTTCTCCTTCCTCTGCTCAATCTGCTCCATGTGCCGACGGCTACTCTCATCATGCTGGTGGGGGGGGGGGGGGGGGGGGTAACATTGGAATGACGAAGAATAAAAGAGAAAAAAAAAAAGAAACACAAGAGATGAGGGAAAATCACCCAACGCAGGCACAGAAAGGACAAGGATATTAGGGCCAGGAGAAGAGTAAATGCAGTGAGATTGGTGTCAGCAGTGGGACTGTCTGTCGCTTGTGTGACTCAGTCAAACCCTATGGGCGCTCCCTCTCCCTCTTCCTCACCTTCATCTGGATCTTCTTCTGCAGCTCCTCCATGGCCTCCTGCTGAGCTGCACTCAGAGCCGCCAGACGCTCCTCGCGGTCTCTGTACGCGCGCACACACACACACACACACACACACACACACACACACAAACATAAAGATAACGACTTGGCTAGTCAGTAGTGCATTATGCAATATTCTGCGGTGATAACAGGTTGGTTTCGAGATGTTTATCGGGAAACACACAACTTAAACAAACAGGTAGTTTGTTTTGACTCAAATGTCTTCTTGCAAATCAAACATCTCCTTTGCTAAGGCTCTGGAGATGGAGACAGACTGTATTATCTGGCAATTATCCTCCTCGTCCAGCAGTTTTTCCCTGACGTCAGTAAAACACACCTAATTTCTCACTTAAAGTCTCGATTGCTTCATCTGCTCTCCGTGCTTGCTCCCCCCACCCCCATCCCCACCCCCCCAACCATCCCATCACCCCTTGTCCTTCCTCCCTTGTCTGCTGACACAGGCTCCCATGCCCTGGCCAGTAAGCCAGAGGGGGGAAGGGAGACGGAGCGAGATGAGAGCATGAGAGTGAGAGTGACTGAGAGTCGGTGAGTGAGGGAGGGAGAGCGTGAACTGACGTAAGGTGAGGAGAAGTGTGAAGGGGCCAGGGGTTGAATCAGGCTACATGAACTTGAATCGCATGCCTCTCGTGCTGTTATTGTTGTGGCGGTGAATATCTGTGTGCGTGTGTGGGTGCGCTTGTGTGTTTGAGATGTAACAGGACTGCCTTTCTGGCTTTTCTGCTGTGGACATTTAAGGATGTTCCCTCTCCTCTCTGGACTGGTATGCATGCATGTGTGTGTGTGTGTGTGTGTGTGTGTGTGTGTGTGTGTGTGTGTGTGTGTGTTCACTCTCCTGCAGCCATGCTCTCTGGCCTTCTAATTTTACATTTGAGTGTGTGTGTGTGTGTGTGTGTGTGTGTGTCTGACCTGGCTCTCTCTCTCGCAGCATCCTCTCTGGCCTTCTCTTTCTCGTGGCGTTGTTGCTCGATTCGCGCCTCCTGCTCGCGTCTCCTCACCAGCAACTCCTCCAAACGAGCCTGCCTATCCGCCTCCAGAGCTCTCTTACGCTCCTGATCACACACACACACACACACACACACACACACACACACACACACACACACACACACACACACACACATAAAGAAGTACACCAGTGCACACAGCCCACCAAAAGTACACACACACACACACACACACACACACACACACTCTATGTATGCACGTGTGTGAGTGTGCTACGTACCTGCACGGCCTCGTCGCGCGCCTGCTTCTCCTCCTGCCTCCTCTGGCGCTCCTCCTGCAGCTCGTTGAGCCGCTGCTCGTACTCGTTCAGCTTGGCCAGCACGTCATGCCGCTTGTTCTGGGCCTCCAGTGTGTTGATGAAGGCAATCTCATTCACCTGCAAAGCCAAAGACGGAGCCTCAGTCTAAAACCACCAGCAACCTTCACTGACAGCCCTGTACATTTAGGCGGCATGAGATTCGTCAACGTGCAACAACTTCTAAGCAAGAGACACGTCAAACGTAATGACTGGAGCCACTGAAATCTTGCAAATGCAGCTGCTGAAGCTCACACCGCGTGCCTAACCGTATTTGACATCTGACAGCACAGGGCAGCAGCTGCCTCACAGCTAGCCTACATGCGGAGGCAAAAGTGATCACGTAGCATCTCATCACATAACTATTTTAGACTTCTTAAATCTCTCAAAACAGGGCCCTGTACCTTGGCCTCCTCCTCTTGGGCCTTCTTCACAATGGCCTGCAGCTGCAGCTCGCGCTTGAACTCAGCATGGAGCAGCTTCTCCTCCATCATCCTCCTCCGCTGGTCCAGCAGCTCCTCCTTCCACTTCCTTACCTCCTTCTCCTGAGAGAGAGAGAGAGAGAGAGAAAAGAGAGGAAGAGAGAGAGGGAAACCGACTTAAAACAAGATTAGAAAGAAAGAAAGGAAAGTAAGAAGAAAGAAGGGAAATGGGAGGGGAGCAGAGCAGAGGAAGACAAGTACAAAGAGAGCGAGAGAGAAAACTGCCTTTTTGTCCCTAGCTGGAGTAGGGAGCTGGCGACACCCTGAACCACAGCCAGGGCTGTTGCTCCATCAGCTGCTAGACCCAGTGAGGGCCTCAGTGATGCTATCAGGCTCTGCAATGACAGCAGCCACAACTGATGTTGACAGATATGGGTGGGCTGCAGCTGATAAGACACCAGACCAGGACTCTGGGTCTGGAACCAAACACTGGGGCCATGCCAGACCCACGGCCACATCAGGTAAAGGATGGGGGCAAGACTGCTTTGCAGAATTAGTCTCCCTCTCGGCTGCATCTGGCAGGGGGCACTGTTCTGGCAGTGAGAGGGTGAAGAGAGTGTGAGGCATGTTTGTGCGGCCCCACTGCTCACCCTTTCCAGAAGCTTCTGAAGCTTGTGGGTCTTCTCCTCGCGTAGTTTGTCCCGAAGCTGCTGGGCCTTCAGCTGTTTCTCCTCGTGCTTCTTCTTGGACTCTGCGATAGTCCTACAGGACAAAGGGGATAAACATTCAGTGGAATATCAAAAACAACAGGCTTAAAAGGTGCAATCCTTGATCCTGGTGAAAAGTTGGTGATATTTCAGCCCAACAGCCAATCAAATACACCCCTCCCTTCTGTGCTCCTGAAGCAACGTTGTTGATTGGTGGGAACAGTGTATGGCTTGGTCCAAGTCACTCTGTTTGATTACCATCTACAGGGCTAGGACTGTGCAGGGACAGCAGAGTTTTTTTTGGCGCACACACACTGGACGGTTATCCTTTACAGTTAATGAAAATAAATATGTAATTAAATTAGTTAATCATCAAAATATTGGTGATTACAATAGAATATAACATTCATTCTGTTGCTTTGCATCGTTTCATCAAATCAAATCATGTTAATCAAATGTAATGAGTTACATAACTTGAAGTAATTTAAATAGTTACATTACTCAATACATTTTTAATAGGGTAACTAGCAATCTGTAACCTACTACATTTAAAAGGTAACTTTTACAACCCTGGTTGAGTGATGCTGCGATTTTAGAGTTACAAATAAAAGATGAACTTTGAACCCTGAACCTTCAAGCCATCAACTTAATCCAATGCCTTCCATAGACAGAAAGCAATGGAATTCTACCAAAACTGAGATCCAGGGATCCATCATGGAGGGTTAAAAATGAAGAAAAGCCTCAGTGGAGAAAAAACCACCAAATCCTCCTCTTCAAAAATTCCTTTGTGACCTTCCCATACATAGTAGATTTGGACTAACCTTAGCACTGCGACTGCTTGTATTGATATCTTAACTATCAGAGGGGAACGAATAGATGCACCGTGGCAGGACTGGGCTGACCACAGATAAAAGCGGTTTACCATTCTTCTCCCCCCCCCCCCCCCCAGCAGCCTCCTGGTGCACTGCACTGTGCGCATTGAGTTTCCTATCGGTGTCTGCCACACGTCAAAGACGCTTAGGTCGCAGCCCACAGGAAAGAAGGCCCTGTCAGAATCTCCCGCCGTCCCTAGAATCTCTAGTCATTTGACCGTAAAGACCCCCGAAGAGATAGCAGTGGACTCTGCTGGAGGTCTGGCCCTGATCTGGCCCGAATCCGGCAGATCCATTCCAGACTCAGCTGCTATCTGATGAGGGAGCAGCTCGACAGAGCAAGCAGGAATGCAGCAGTGACATCTGCTTAATACTATTTAGGGAAGAGCATTTTCCCCAAAAGATAAAGCTGCAGGAATATGATGGACGATGTGAGTCAGGCCTCAGCTCCGTAACCCAACAGGTGTTGAGAAAGAGAGCGAGAGAGAGAGAGAGACAGAGGTTTATAAATGAACAGTACTTATGGAAAGCCAAGGAGATATAAATAGGAGAGGAGTGTCTCGTTGCCCTGAAGATTACTGAGGTTGCGGCGTGATGAATGGCTGGAGGGAGTGTGTCTGTGTGTTTGTGTATGTCAGTAAGTCTGTGTGTATGTATGTGTGTGAGAGAGATATTGTGTGTGTGTGTGTGTGTGTGTGTGTGTGTGTGTGTGTGTGTGTGTGTGTGTGTGTGTGTGTGTGTGTGTGTGTGTGTGTGTGTGTGTGTGTGTGAGTGAGAGAGAGGGAGGGTGTGTGTGTATGTCAGTAGGTCTGTGTGTATGTATGTGTGTGAGAGAGATATTGTGTGTGTGTGAGAGAGAGAGTGAGTGTGTGTGCTAGCGCATTAGACCTTTTGCGTGAGGGCGAGGAGAGTTTCTCGTGCATGTGAATGCCATGTCCAGGGGGCCTGGCCGGCTCCTCCTCCACCATGTCTCCCCACGATGTGCTCTGTCTCCAGGCTTCACGCGCTACACAGACAGGGGGGCAAAGAGTGAGAGGAGAGTTCCAACACACACACACACCACCCAATTGGGTTCCACTCAGGAAATGATAAAACACAAAACAGCTGTACCATCGTAGTCAGCCAACATGTCAGTCCAGTCCAGGTTGAGTCCACAGCCTACACTGCCAATGCTTGCCTGCGGAAACACAAGAGCAACAGCACAGCTCCCTCACTTCCACATACCAATGAACGCAGCATATATACAGCTACAACTGTACACCAAAACTCTTGTTAGAAGTCACATCATCGATTTGCACATCACTATAAAGACAGGAGTTCTAAAGGTCTTTACTTCTTCAAATAATTCTGTGTATATAAAAAAAAACGGTGTTTGTGCACGTACGGAGAAGTCGTTGTCGGTCTCCAGCTCGTTGTTCTCGGCCTGGATCTCCCGTGTGAGCTGCTCCTCCTCTGCAATGGCGCTGGCAATGGCCTCCTCGTTGGCCTTCTCCAGCCGGTCGGCCAGCTCCTCCTTCTTGGCTAAGACCTCGGCCATGGACTGGGGCTGTTGGCAACCCACAGGAGCTCAATCAGTCACTCTTTCCCTGCTAGCTGCCAGGTCAGGGGTCAGGGGTCAGGCTCACTTCATGTAGGTTTAGCTAAGATCACCTAGATATTAGCAACTGATGTGGCCCTGATAGCCCTGACTATGTTTTAACTATGTTTTTACTATGTACGGGCTCTGTGGCACTCTGAGATTCAACTGAATGAAGAGTGCGCTGCAAATTACTATTTGCAAATTACTATTATTATTATTATTAGCATCCAGATTGGGGCCAGATCATTCTAGTAACTAGTTTCTACCAGATGGAGAATTCAGGAGGAGTGCTGAGTCAGTTGCACTGTTAGCAATCTTGTTGACAAACAACAACAAAAATGAATGAAAATACACAATAGCATGCCACCAATACAGAGCAAAAACTCACATCAAGCAGGGGGCAACCAAACTCCTCACTTCTCCCAAATTCACCAATCAATCAAAGTGTTTTCCAGTTGAATCCTCCATTCGAAGATGTATTTATGAATGTCCTTTTTTATCCCCATGCATGTTACCTAGTACCCCTAATATATGCGCTAACCTGGTCTCTCTCACCAGTTCTGCCAAAGGTAAAAGCCAAATCATGACAATGCACTTGAATAAAAAAAAGAAACAATATTAAATGAATGAATTAGAATAAAACCCTTAAAATGCACAGCACAAACTGCAGACAAAGCACACCACCAATCACAACGAGAGCCATGTGTGAAGGCGGCGTTGGCGTAGCCAGGGGCCATGCATGACACACTTGCTCACTATGAGAATGAGGAGGAGATGCCAGGCCGAAGGCCCCGCCACACACACCTCACTGACCTCGGACACACCGGTACGGTCAGGTACGGCCCTCATACCTCAGGTCAGGGACAAAGCTTACGCAAGTCCTGAAATAAAACAGCCCTCTTTGGTCAGCTGCTTTTGAGGGCAGTTCTGTGTACACCGATGCGACGTCAGGGGATACAATGTGCTGACTAGTATCAACAGCAAAAGGCGTCAACACACTAAAACTACATTTCACCATACAATAATAACGTAGTAAGGAGACTGTCTTCAAGTGCGGCAGTAATTGTATTTTACGACTCAACAGAAGTGACTGCTGGACAGTGGGGCAGCGACTAGTAAGTAGGATGTGTGTAGTGCAGTGTGCAGCATCACAGCAGCTGTGCACGTGTATGTGTGTGTGTGTGTGTGTGTGCACGTGTCTGTGCGTGTGTGTGTACGTGCATGTGTGTGTGTGTGTGTGCGCACGTGTTTGTGAACGTGTCTGTGTACGTATGTGTGCGCATGTGTGTGTGCGCATGCATGTGTGTGTGTGTGTGTGTGTGTGTGTGTGTGTGTGTGTGCGCGTGTGTGTGTGTGAGAGGAGATCAGGTCACTAACTGGTTTCTACTACTTGGTCAAGATGCTGCTTTTTTGCATGGCTGAATGAGTCTAATGAGACAGGGGCTTCTCTCAACACTAGGAGCCTGCTCTGGAGTCTAAACACCACCAGTCTTATCGCAGTCACCCGACGAGGTGTCTACCTCCACCCCCTTCCCGCTCTCTCTCCCTCGCTCTCGCCTAGAGAAACAGGTCTGTTTGATGTGAGCCAAGGGCCCCACCCCACCCCTCACCCCAACTCCAACCCCCCTAGGACCATTCAAAACCAATCCATCTCTATATTTAAAGGCATAAGGCCTAAATGTGGTCTATGGTACTGTCAGGAGATCTATGACAGTGGCCATGTGAGAAGTGCCATGTGTGTGTGTGTGTGTGTGTGTGTGTGAGAGAGAGACTGTGTGAGTGTGTAAGAGTGTGTGTGTGTGTGTGTGTGTGTGTGTGTGTGTGTGTGTGTGTGTGTGTGTGTGTGAAGGGGGTGTTTGACCTTCATTAACCCCTAGCATGCTGGCTCTGGTAGCTCAGGCTCTCTGCTGTGACAGAGATGGAAATGTGTGTGAAAAATGAATCCCTGGCTGTGCTGCTCACTAGCCTAACAGGCGCTCTGGACAAGTGGTCTGGTCATTTCTTACACACACTGGGCATGACAGACCTGACTTGAAACCTCAAAATGTGCCTATAGCTGTACAAATAAGACACAATTTTACACTCAAATACTGACAACTGCAAAAAAAAAAAGAGCTTTGAAATACCATAAGAAACAACTGTTAATGAAGATATCCTTAGGGCAGTCAAAACCTAGCACTTGTTCATATACGTACACCACACCCTGACAGAACTAAGCTATTGGGTGGGGCAGGGGTGGTACTGTGAATGTAGCTCCTAAGCTGCAAACCAGAACATCTAGTTGCACATACGTATCCAAACACCAACTATCGTACTAGCTTGGGGTTTTGTGGATTGTAAGAAGAGTGTGTGCGTGTGTGTGTGTGTGTGTGTGTGTGTGTGTGTGTGTGTGTGTCTGAGCAAATGTGTATGTGGGGAATGTAACGGTTATGTCTGTACAAGGGAACCTATAATGGCTGGAGAGTTTCTGTGAGATTGGGTTTGTTTAGACGGGCTGGTGGTTTGGTTTGCAGCAGTGGCAGTGGTGGGGGAGGTAGTGCAGTTGAGGGGGTGGGGGCTGTGGACCCCGCGTCTCTCAGCACTCACGGTGGAAAGCTCTGTGGGGTCCAGCACACTCTCCAGTTTCACCTCCGCCAGGGGAGTCTGCCGCGATGCTGCCGCAGCAGATGGTGCCGTGCCCTCCACTGCAGCCACCACCGCCACCCCCAAAGCCTCCCACTCCCCCAGAGGCCCCTGCCCACCCTGACCCTCCTCTGCCTGGGCCGGGCCGGGCAGGAGAGGGGGTTCCGGAGGAGGGGGTGAGGGTGGAGAGTCAAGAGGTGGATCCGGGGCTGACGCTGGAGCTAAGGCCTCGGAGGCCGGTTCACAGGCTGGGGTCTGGGTCTGGGTTGGGGATAGGGCTGCCTGGTTCTGGTTGGAAGGCTGGGGGGTGTCAGGGGGGGGGGCAGGGGGTGGCACTTCCTCTTGGGGTGCAATGACACACTGCTCCTGGTCCCGTGCACTGTCAGAGAGGGACTGCACCATCACACAGATAGAACACACACACACACAGAACACACACACAAGCACACACACACACACACACACACACACACACAAAAGAGATCACAAACATACACACAAAACACACCATATTACATGCAAAGTCACCACAACACTGCAATGCATCCCAACAAGCTCACTGGAAATGGTAAACACCCTCAAGCCAACATTAAAAAAATACTATGGATATCAAACTGACAGTACACATCATGCTGGGAGTTGCAATAACATGCCTGATACACGATACAACAAATGATGGAATGAAACGGCAACAAAGCAAAGCAAAAAAACAACAACATTACAGACATGCAAATCAGAAACGGCGAACACAGGGTGGCCCAGCGCACACACCGATTCCGAGGAGTGACCGCGGTGGGACACACTGCGTGCATGTATATTTCATGAGGATACATCTGATATTTCTGTCTCTGGAATCTCACGATACATGTACAAAAATCAATGCTGGCAAAGCCGATATCCCCCCACCCCCATCCCGCCCCTCCTCCCTACACCCCCTCTCCCCCAGGGGCCCTGCTGGTCTGGCCAGCATGTCTGTTCCTACAGCCCAGGCCAAAACAAAAACACTGTGGCAGATAAGACTCTTATGTTACCATAACCCTACGATCCGTTCTGACGGCTGGGGGCTGTGCATAATTCATGGGTGGGGGTCTGGGGGTGTGTTGTGAGGAGGAGGGGGGGTTGGCTATCTCCCCAGCTGGCCTGACGTCAGTACCTCGATGACGGGCGCCTTCTCGTTCTCGCTGTCGGGGCGAGGGTCTCGAGGGTCCTGCTGGTTGGGCTGGGCCGGGTCTTTGTCCTGGGGGCTACGGTCCGGCTGGATTAGGGCCTTGTTTTGGTTCTCCTTGTCGCTGTCGTCCTTGGGGCTGACCTGCGCCATAACTGGGGTCACCTTGGCGACGATGGCCGCCGAACGAGGCCTGGCGGGGCGGCCGCGCTGGACCGTCTCCCAGCCCTCAGCATCCTTCTTTCCTGTGTGCGGACACACACACACACACACACACACACACACACACACACACACACACACACACACACACACACGGAAAAGGACACATAAACATGAGTGAAACATGAACACTCATGCAGTAAGAAAACAAACATATACAATGACTACATTTCACCTGCAATAATGAATATGGTTCAGCACACAATTTAACCATGCCAGATAAACACAAACACACTCTCTCAGTTCTCCATGCAACTCTGATGTTTAGTGTCTGAAGGTACGATTAGCATTGCAAAGCAGTGAGCAGGTGGTGTTCGCAGGGATGCGGGGGGGAAGCGCCGGGGCTCACCTTGCTTCTCTGCAGCACAGGTGACACTCTGGCCGGGCACGGGGAGGGACTGGGAGAACTTGACCCGGTCGGCCCAGCTCAGTCCCGTGTGGGATAGACGGGCCAGTGTCGGAGGGGGACCCCTGTGGGACACACACACACACACCTCAGTGTCAAGGCTGCTGCACTTCTGTTGAATGATGTAACACAGCTGCTAGGTTAGTAGCGAGACATGCTTACCCACCCCACCGCCTGTTCCACTAGTACACAGTTCTCCGCGCACAAACGACCACACACGTTTGAAACCCACACAGACTGTACATGAATTCAAAAACGGCAACCCAACACAAGCGAGCTGGGGCCATCCATCTCTCTGGAGCCTGTGTGCTTGCAGCTAGGCCAGAGGGTGGTTTTCTAACTGACTGTGACAGGCTGGTGAGTCTGGATCGAGCATGTCACAAACAGACGTCCACCTAAATCTGACAGTTTCCACTCCTCTCGCTCTCCCTCCCTCTCTCTTCCTCCACCCCTGCCTCCCTGCCTGCCTGCACGCCGGATATCTCGGGGCAAACGGCCCTCCATCTTGATCAATATCCATTTCCTGCGGGATCCGATTACAGAGTAATGCAGATATTGAACCCATGCTTCAGCAGTCTTTAACCACACTTAGCATCTGCACCACCCTCCGCCTGCTCTGCATGGAATGCAGCCGAGAGATGGAGTGGGAGAGAAACCCTGGAGGAAAAAAAATTACATTATAACAAATGCTTCACCATAAAAGATCGAAGCCACACACACACACCTAGTCACCCCACTGCCAGACAATACGCGCATTGTGAAACCGTAGTCTGGGCTTGTGGCATATCATATCTTCTATTGATTCCTTAATTTAGGCATTCAAAGCCCTCTTAATCTAATGAGCAATTGTGTTTCCTTTACGCTACCAGTAAAAGGCTAATGGCCGAAGTCGAAAAACAAGCGTTAATGTGGATGGGAGTGAGAGTGTTATCGCATCCAACAATAATGGCTTAAGGAAACAAGCCGTCAGGTCCACTTTTAGTGAGCCTCATGCTGAAGGAGTGTGTGAGTGCCTGTGTGAGTGTGTGTGTGGGTGTCTGGAATTGGCATCTGAAATCCATACCAAAAGATGGCATGACATCATTTCAAAGACCCAGACAGAGGGGTTTGTTATGTTCTGTCAGCACTTGGGATTTGCCAATTAACACAACTTAAGATATTGGACACAGAACAAAACTATGAAATCGACTGCCTTTGCCTGGGTCAGGGCCTCTGAGATGGATCAGGAGTGGTGGTGGTTAGCACAGAACGGTTCATATCGCAGTCACACGAGGAGAGCTGGCATGAGAGGAACGAGTGGCACAGGTGGGCCTACCCGAAGTTGAGGTTGCGGCGGGCGTTGGGTGAGGGCACCATGCGGTCTGCAGAGGGGCTGGGCATGACGTGACGACCTGGAGACATCTTGCGGACTTCCCAGGCCAACGACGTGGGTCTGGAGGCAAAGGTTACAAAATTACAAAATGTTTCACATATACAGGTTTAAAAATGCAAAATGTAATTAAAAAATATATATATTGTTAGTTTACTCGAGAAAAAGGAGTTGACAGAAGCAAATTACTTCTAGATGAGAGGAAATACAATAAATCATAATACAACAACAAGACCACACTACAAAAGGGGGAAATCTAATACTCAGCAATAAGAAATTGTTCATTGGCATCCAACACAGAAATATAAGGACTGCTTTTCATTTCCAATTGAGTTGTATTTGGTTGCAAAAAAAAAAAAGGCTACTCAAACAAAAGGTTCAGCCGATCAATACCAACAGTCTGTTTTTAAAAAAAAAAGTACAAATTGGGCAGCAACTTAAAAGCTTGGATTTTTTTTTTTTTTTAATACCTTAATCAATTTACGGGTGTTGTGGCCATTCAGTCATTCGCTTAAAGAGGGAGCCAATACCCGGCAGGATCACCTTGAATTACAGCCTTGGTATTGATCGGCTCTGTGTGAGACCAGAGATGCCACTTCCCCTGTAGGAGGGGATTCGCCACCACTGGGAGCCGTTAGCGTGACAGAAGGATCCTTTGAGCGCAGAACCAAACGCTCTAGAAAAGGAGTAATTCAGAACCTGGAACAGTTCTCTGGCTTGGCTTGTCTCTGCCTCTCACTCTTTCTTTGGCTGGCAGATTTAAGCTACATTAGGCCATCAAGTCATAAATAAAGTCAGCTTTATTTGTATAGTGTCTTTCACAACTTTAAATTGTCTTAAAGCAGCTTCGCAAGTGAAAATAGGACAAGCAAGCGCAAGCTTAAAAGGGGGTGATGTAACAAAAAGGCCTAAAAATCATAAGGTTTAGCCTAAATAATGTCATACCAACAAGACCATAAAGATAGATATAGATTAAAAAAAATCTTTGGTGTTCCACGAGGAGGAGTACTTTAAACTATGCTAGTGTAATGCTATGAGATAGCCCTCAGAGGTACCACCAAAAGAAAACCACTTTTCTACCGGTTTACCTTCAGAAAAAGTTCTACTTTCTTAAAACTTCACAAAGACACCCCCAACATTACAGATAAGGGTTTATAAGGACTGGGCTTGGGTGTGTGTGTGTGTGTATGGGGATCTACCTGTTTTGAGCATCTGTCTTCTCCAGCTTCTCCTGGAGTTGAATCCAGTCGATGAGGGCTTTGAAGTCACGCACATAGTTGTCCAGCATCATCAGCACCTCCTGTGAGATACAACACTGAGGTTATGGGGTCTGCAAGGTGGATACATAAGGCAGTCCTGTTCCAGAAAAAAAAATCACATGTGATGAAATTATTCACATATTGCTTTAAGCACTGGATATGTTGTGTGTTATGTCCTCTCTACAGTCATGGACTGAAATGGATAAATATTCTTGCGCCCAGCCCGACCAGCCACCCATTTTGTATTCATATTCAAAATGTCATGACCATTACCTCAAATAATTGTAATAATATAATAATAATAGTCTGTGTGGGTGCACCTTAATTCACACTGTGTGTGTGTGTGTGTGTGTGTGTGTGTGTGTGTTTCAGCGCTGTGGTCTGGTGGCTGTGTTTCAGCAGTAGGGCTGTCCTCAGAGACCAACCCCCAGAGTCTTGGTGGAGCCGCAGGGCCCCAGAGCACCTCAGGGGCTCCAGTAACCAGACACCCACCGCCCTACCCCAGACCCCCCCACCACACACACACACACACACACACACACACACACACACACACACACACACACACACACACACACACACACACACACACACACACACACACACACACACACACACACACACACACACACACACACACGGGCATCTGGGCAGGGTCACAATCACTGGAGCAAATCTCACCCTCCGCCAGAAAACCTCTCCACTGACAAAGGGACCGAGGCAGCACAAAAGAGTCCACAGGGGAAAGGAGAAAAAGAAAAAGACAAGACGAAAGAAGGAAAGAGAGAGAAAAAAAAAAAGAGCGAGAACAACAACGAAGCTGTGCCCTGCCCCTCCTCGCCTCGCTGGTCTCTCACAAGAGGTGCGGGCTGGAATTACCGCCTGGTTTTGCAGACAGGGGGCCCTGGCACATTTGATTGGCTTGTAATCATTTCGACTTACTGGCACAGGGAGCGAGGCGGGTGACGGCACACCATTGTCTACCTGATACCCAATCTCAGGGCACGGGTACCCGGGGGAATCCCTGTGCCCTGGCTGGAACTGCCTGCCCATGCCAGCAGGCGGATCGCGATCCAGCGGCCTGCCCTCATGGCAGGGCCTGTTTACAGCGCCAACATGCAGGGCACTGAGAACCACGACTGGGGAAGACGATACTCTGCTTCTGGGTGGTAAGGCAGAAATCTTGATTGTAGGTGACATTAAGAGGAAGAAAAGGGCTAATTCTCAGCTCTGTGCAGCCAGAGTGTGAGAAGGAGTGGGGCACATATAGGCGGGGGCAGGGTGGAACTCACAGATTATTTGCATGTACTTGTGTGGATGCACTGACACGGGGGTGACGATCATGGAAGATGTTTTAAGAAATCAAATGATGCAATAAAACAGTGGGTTCTGTGTCACTGAGCAAAGAGGATGGAGACTACGTGTGACTTAAGATGTTCTGTTAAGACATCTAGCCCAGCATCCTACTGTGTGTGATTAGTTCAGTGCTTCGGCTTTTGTGTGTGTGTGTATGTGTGTGTGTGTGTGTGTGTGAAGTGAGAGAAACAGAGAATGAGCGAGCGCGTGTGAGGCTCAGAGAAAATGAGTGAGAGGGTGCGTGTGTGTGTGTGTGTAAGAGAAAGGCTGTGTGTATGGGTGTGTGTGTGTGTGTGGAGAGAGAGGGAGAATTATGTGTGTGTGTGTGTGTGTGTGTGTAGAGAGAGGGAGAATTATGTGTGTGTGTGTGTGTGTGTGTGTGTGTGTGTGTGTGTATAGAAGGGGTGGAGCCGAGAAGGAGTGAGCGACAGCACAGAAATGCTGTGAAACAGACGTATGTGTGATGGATGGGGAGTGAGGAGGGAGTGGTAATTGAGAGTAAAGCTCGGCGGTGCATTTAGTTAATAGAGGAGTCAGGCCAGTGAAAGATGTGTGCAGGGGGCTGGCAGCTGATTAGGGGCTGGTTAACAGGCTCAGGCCCATAGGCAGGAGAAGCAAGCGCTCCTCGGCTGATGAACAGCCACACGGCAGGGGAAATATGCCACCCAGGAGATGGAGAGTGTGTGAGTGTGTGTATTAGCGAGAGAGATGGGAAGCTCATGAAATTGTTAAAACCATCCAGACACATATGGCATCACACACACACACACACACACACACACGTATATGTACATGCCCAATGGATAAAAGTCCACACCCCCGTCCACGATTCAATCAAGACAGGCCTTCTTCCACCTTTAATTTCAAATTATAAATGTAATTATTTTTACTTTTACTATGTCTTGATATATATATATATATATATATATATACACACACACACACACACATATATATAATATATGCATTCTGTAGACACATGGTGCAAAAGAGAGGAAATGATATTGCAGCCAGTTCAAACTAAAAACTGGGCTCAAAAAGCCTTTGAGGCAAAGAAGCTGGCCACTAACCCAGACAAGCTTCTGGTGAGCTGTTCCCTCCTGACCCCCCCCCCCCCACACACACACCAAAAAAAAAACCACACTTTCCAACCACATTTTTCTTCAAAGGAGCAAGGGAGGAAAAAGCAAAAGAAAAACAGAAATAAAGCACCCTGGACAAGAGTTATCTTTGCCCGCGTTGCGTTGCGGGTGTTGAACGTGGGCCACGGGGCTTTCTGTTCTGGCCCCCCCCCCGCAACAGCGCTCCACGCTGGCATAAATCAGAGCCAGGCTGAAACAAACGCCTGATAAGAACTAATTAGGCCTCTGGGCGGCGGGTTAAAGATATGGGCGTGATTAAAATATGAGCATAAATCAGCTGAGCTCAGCAGGAGCGCAGAGAAGAACCCACTGACTCACACAGGCACAAACATGGACACCCCACACACATAGCACTACTCATAGAAAACCTAGAACCATTTAATATGGGTTATGATGAAGCAGCACCTCCTTTCATACGAGGCAAAATATGATGATTATGATCTGGTCATTTTGTTATCAAACACCATACACGCTCACTTTCAAAAAGTCAACAAGTTGACCAAAAATGTGAATTATTTGGGGGGGTTAAAATAAGCCCACAGGCCGACAGGGCGTGTGTCTGAGTAGCAGTGAGCTGATACAGGAATACAGGAATGCAGGAATACAGTGAAAAGGAGGAGCATCTGCCAGGACACTGCTACTTGTGCTGCTGTTTTCATGTTGTGTGGGAGAAGTCTTATGTGTGCGTGTGTGTGTGTGTGTGTGTGTGTGTGCGCGTGCGTGTCTGCGTGTGTGTGTGTGTGATGGGTTTAATTTACTCTGCTCCAGGGGATGGGCGTGCGCCAGCTCCCATCACTCAGCTGGCCCAGTGCATTCTGGGTGTCAGAACGACGCCAGACAGGGACCTGCACAATGGGGCCGTTACTGCTGGGGTCAGGAGACAAGACCAGGGACCTGAGCACTGGGGACATTTCACTGGGTTAACAACAGGAGCCAAGGGACTCTCTCAGAGATAGTACGAGTACATATGCACTCACATTCATACAAACGCACACACATAGCTGAGATCTCTGCCTTTCTCACACAAACACACACACACGCAACTCTCTCCCTCATACACACAGACTAACACATATACGTCAGAGGTCTCTCTCGCTCTCCAACAAACACAACCATGCACACGCACACAGCGAGCCGGATGACTTTACATATCCCCTGCTGTCAGCGCGGCAACCACAGATTCGCGGCACGCTCAGTGGCGCTCACCGCAGGCGCTGGGCACAGGGCAGGGCCGCGCTCAGCACAATTGTGCTCTACACGCCGATCAATACGCCTCAGGCCAACGGCCACACACACACACACACACAGAGTCATACGCACAATGACAGCACAGACACAGTAGCCACACACCCATGAACGGCAGCGTTCCCCTCAGCCCGAACACACACACACACACACGCAGACACGCAGCGCAGCATTAACGGCGGCTCACGCTGCCAGGGTAAACAGCGGCTCAGAGGGAGCTGAAGCCAAGCCAGAGGACCCTAACAGAGGAGATATGTGCCCCCAGGTAACGGGAGACCAGCAGAAGGCACAGTGGAAGGAGGTGAGGCTTGGTGAAAAAAGTCTTCAGCAACATAAACACGGCGATAAATTGAAACCATGTACAGGGGACAGGGCCAGTGGACGGCGCGAAAGCTCAAAGGTTCGCCTGTGCGCTGAAGCTTCGCGCGCGGCTAGTCGTCGTACCCCCCCGCCCGCCTGATGCGCCTCTGCCGCGGCCAAACAAAAGAGCAGGCCCGTTATCCTACCCCAGACTTCATCACAGCCACCCCCACCTCTCTCGCTCACTCACTCGCTCACTCACTCACTCGCTTTCCCTCACAACCAAACGCACATGCATACACACACACACAGATAGACAGACCCTCCTTCAGACACACACATACACACACACAGTGAAACACACAGCCTTTCTCTGATTCACACTCACACACTTCCACACACCTCCACTGTTTACATGTGGTCATCAATCTCCTCTCCCCTCAGGATGGCCCGAGAGGGCGTCTAGTGATAATTCTCTCACCAGCACACCTTCAAAGGCCTTTCTGACACAAACCAGAAAACAACAAGAATGTGAGGGAGAGACAGAGGGGGAGAGAGAGAGAGAGAGGGAGAGAGAGTGAGAAATGGAGAGAGATGGAGGGAAGGCTGTGTTTCTGGGGTGTTAATCAAATGTTTAGCTCCCTCTAGTGGTCATGATGATGCATGGATATTGTAGGAAAGGGTTGCAAAAGTTTGGTGGTGGAGCTTTTGTTCGGCTGCTGTAGACAAGAAGACTTCCGTGAAGAGGAACAATTCGACGATGATTAAAGAAGCAAACATGTCAAACAAACTGTCATATCCATGGCCTCAACAAAAGGTCAACAGAAAACCAGACAAAGAATCTTAGAGAAAAATTATCCGACAGCTACAAGTTCATGTTCCACTCCCTTGTCAGATTGGCTGAAGGCGTAGGCCGAGTGAATTTAGTGCTGGCGATGTGACACAGATGCGCGCACACACACACACACACACACACACACACAGACACACACACAGACACACACACAGACACACACACAGACACAGACACAGACACACAGACATAGCAACGGACTCCAGCGATCAAGAGTGATTCAAGCAAGACATAAATCAGAGGTGTGCCAAACCATGTGCCAAAATATCTGTGCCAAAACATGATTAAATATGACACTATCAAATACCCCAAATGACACAGCTTGCTGAGTGTCCGGTCAGAACCAGTGAACTGAGAAATCAGGTGCACAATAGTAACATGTCACGCTTAATAACTAAATGACACTGCTGGAGTCCCTCAGAAAATGGGGAAATCCATTCTTCTTCTTTTCTTTGTCTGTTTATAAAACTAAAAACTAGGGCCAGAACAATAATTGTTTTACACTAAACTTGCTCATTTTTTCCATGAGAATATAGGTAAAGCAGATAACCATGTTGTCAAAATATATATTTAAAAAAAATTGTATATCACAACAGTCATAAAATGTCTTCCCCTTTGGATGTATTGGCATGCATGCATCTTACTGGACACTGCTGTTTCTCTTCACAAAGGCTACAGCATGCCAAAACCCAAGCCCTTTACAAATGCCGTCATACCGCATGGCTTTCAGATAGGCAAAGATTAAGGCGCAAACCTGTGTGGCCAACAGTCTCCAGCCCTAGAGAGCAATGCAAATAGCCTAAAGCTACTTTACAGGCATAGTAGAAAAAAAGCCAAAAGTATATGTATATATGTATGTATGTATGTATGTATGTATGTATGTATGTGTGTGTGTGTGTATATACATAAGTGTGTATGTGTGTGTGGGGAGGGGGGTGTGCATCACCTTGCACTCCACTACACTCTGGTCGGACTCGCAGGTGACGTAGATCTCGTCCACGGCTCGGCGCAGGTTATCGAACAGGAAGGCCCAGTAGCGGGCGCGCAGATCCACCTTCCGCGGCTGCCGCGCCTTGGTGGGGCTCTTCTCAGAGCCCTTATCGGACAGCGGCCCACCCCCGCTACCCTACAGGGGGAGAGGGAGAGGAGGACAGACAGCGGGAGGGGAGAGAAAGAGACTGTAAGTTTGTTTTGGGCTGGCTGGATTTACCCATCCATCGCAAGTTTATACAACAGTGAGGTTGAGTGAGTGTGAATGGGGGTGTAAGTGAGTGAGTGGAGGATTTTTTTTTTCTTGACACAATCCATCTGGTCTTGACACACATATTAGCCCCTAACATTGTAAGGCTTCAGACCATCACACGAAACCACAGCAACCACTTGACATACTGGGGAAATTGGACCAAGTTTAAAAAATATATATATATTTTTTAAATATACAAGTACATCTGAATGACAAAAGAATATGCACAGCTGCTCTGTCGGGCACCCAGACACACACGGAGCAAAGCCAGGTTCACACTGTGTGGGTTACATGCCGTTGTCTTCCGTGTAGAAAAAGATCCAGAGAATTAGAGAAAATCAGGTCATGATGGAGGGGTGCTCCTACACAGGGTTCTGGGGTAATGAGGCAAGGTGGCACTACACCATGCTTACCATGACCAACACTATATGGAGAAAATATGGAGACAAGTGGAGAGGTAGAGACAACTAACAAGAGAAATATAAAGACAGACATAGAAAAATAAGACAAAAGACCAAAGAAAGAAAGAAAGAAAGAAAGAAAGAGAGAGAGAGACATGTGGCCATGGCTGGCAGGCAGGCCCACTGAGGGCTCATTTGTCAGCAGTCAATAACATGAATCAATGTCCTTTTGGTGCGCCGAGCTGCAGCTAAAGAGTGTTTCAGCACATGAATACAGCACATGAGCTATGGCTGGGGGGAAATATCCACACACATACTGGGCTTATTCAAGATCAGTACACACAAATCAAACAACAGCTTCAGCGGGACACCACAGCAACACAACTGTAGCTTAGAACAGTCAAAACATGTGTTTCAGGGGCACCCTTTTATTTTGCATTACAAGATAGTAAGTAAGATAAATCCTTTAGTGTCATGGATTTGGGTATTGCTATTTATTTGACAATACATTTTGATGTCTCCTGAACACATAAACAGAACAGTAGCTGAAAACAATCAAGACAACAGGGGGTACCCTTACCATTTTACTATTATTTTGAAGGTACGCTCTGTCCATGCTACTTTGGGTATTGCTGATTATTTTGCAAAATGTTTTTATGGTTTCAAAACCATCTGCATCTGGCATTACATAGATCTCTGGCTCCCTCTAGTGGTACAACATGTGCATCAACACCCCCTAGAAGCCTTCCTGATCTGTTCATCTCCGGGTGACTGCAATTCTGTTTAATAGATATTCTATTTAAAGGTAATGCTTCCTAATATTCTAGCACATTTGAGCATTTTAGTTCTTGGTTTCGGGTGTTTTGCATATTTTATATATATTAAGTGGCCTACATGTAATACAAACGACAAACAGAAACACCTGCTGTACGAGAAAAGTTAGAAAAAACACATCTTGATGATAGTCTGTTGTAAATCCAGATATACCTTTATTTCTGACAACAAAATCTCCATATTGCACATACAAGTGGATGACTTAAATAAATATAAAGCAGACAAACACATACCTGCTTTTTGTTCCTATGCTGACCAGTGTTGATCCTCTGTGTTCTTGCATGGCTGTTGGTCTGAGTTTTCGATTTTCCTGTAGAACAGAATACAAAGAGCGAGTGAGAGAGAACAAGACAGAGAGAGAGAGAGAGAAGGAGGAGAGTGAAATAAATATAAAATTTTAATGGCGTACAAAACATCACAGACATAAAAGCTTGGTGCCAGGAGATCGAAGCTTCAACGGGGAGAGAGAGTGGGAGAGGGGCTGAGAGTGAGAGAGTGAGACATGTGTCAGAGCCCTGAGGCAGCAGTCCTACCAAGAACAACAAACTGCACAGCAGGAACAGTTTATGGCGTAGGCAGCACACAGCGGGCCTAGTCTCTGCCACCTTAAGAGCCTGTTTCTAGTCCGACCCTCCAGAAACAGGGGCATGTTTCAGCTCTACCCCCGCCCTCTGAGAGGAGCTTAACTGGGCACTGGCCCAAACACAATCTCTTTTTTGTTGTTGTTCTCCAAGAGAGGGAACAAAATGTGGCCATGGCCATCTAAAAATACCCCTCTAATACAGGCAACATGGGACTGCATCGGCCAAGAAAATGACTTGTGTCCAAATCTGGGGCAAGAACCTAGATGCCGCAATAGGACAAAGCTGCTCAGACACGGCTCTTGTGTGGATGGTCCAGAGTCAGACTCCACAATCTGCACTGCCTCCTTTTTGTTATATTTTCACATTCAGCAGAGCCCCAGATGAGTTCGAAGTGTCTCAGGAGAAAGGTAGTCAGTCCTTTGTGTACAAAAAAAATATCAACAGACTTGGGTTTCAGAGCGAAACCAGCCAGGTATGATTGGGTAGGGAAGATGGTGACATCACACTAGTACAGTCTCTCTACACTGAGTTCAGTTTGTGTGCCATGCAGTCAGACCCTGTAGGCTTTGTTGATGGTGCAACGCACCCTCCAATCCAACCCCCCTCCTGAAATCGGCTTTCCTCTGAGGCCCCTCGTGTCAACTCTGCCCTGCGGCGCGCGTCAAACAGTAGCAGCGTGGTTCGGTGTTAAATTCATGCCGACAGGGGAGCTCATCGATCCCCCCCCCCCCCCTCCATCTGATCCGCAGGACAGAAAGAGCGGCTGGTCCATTAGCTGCCACTTTGAGCCCCCGCATCCTGTTAAACCCCCAGCTGAGTTCTGGAGGGGAGAGCCCTGCACTGGGCGGGCAGACAACCAGCCAGCCCACATTTGCTCCAAGGACACAGGGCAGTGGGCCTCTAATATGACCCTTGACAGAGTTTCTGAGTAGGTTAGAAGCAAAAGAGCTAAATTCTAATTGAATTTGTCATGTATTTCACAATGTCCCATCTGGTGGTCAGCTCTGTATTGTGTATCTTATTTAGCAACTTGAGCTTCCTGCTTGAATTGCGCTGTATCACTATGAAGATATTCAGTATCTGTAGTTTTCTCCATACTCTGCTTGCAGAGTTATAGTCCTTTTGAAACATACAATTCAGCACACCAGGCCCCCAAAGGGCATTTGAAGAGGCCAAAGGTGCCACAATAGTATGTGGGAACTAAAGACTACATCCCTGATCACAGGATCCATGTAGATGGGAAAGGAAACATGTGACATATTAGCCTAAAGGTGGTAGCAGTTCTATTTCGTTTCTCCTGACCGCCAGAGGCGGTGCTTACAGCACTGGATTTCCATCGCACGTACGTGCAGGTCGAGTGTTAATACCAACAAAGTCACCTGTGACCTGGGTGACGTCGTCAATGTGCGCTAGCACAAAAGGCCGTCCCACCCAGCAAGCGACCTCTTGCATCTTCTCGCAAGAGCAGGTCGACATTTGTGATTTACGCTAGTAGTTTCGTTACCCATTGTGGTCGGGGCAGTGGATATTCACCCTCCGAGAAACTGCGTTATTCGAAGTTGTTTTTTGTTCGCATCAAAGCGGGTAAGCTAACTGGTTGTTTTTCTTACTTGAAGTGTAGCCTGGACCGGAGCGGCCCCGCTCACTCGGCACAGGTGGAAATAACCCAGCTGAACGGTGTTCTCGCCGGTTTTCTCTGGATATAGTGTCCTTAGTATCTTCAGTTAGACAGCTACCCGGCAGGCTACGGCCATATTAGACGAACGTTGATGGACAGAGCTAGACTTAGCTTAACAGCTAAGTTTACAGCACCGGAGTTTGTAAGGTAGGTAAACTTGTTATTGTAAGTTTTGTTTGTGACAGCCGCTGTGCAGTGTGCTCGCTCCACTGCTGCAGTAGCCTGGTTTGACACGGCTTTTTCATTTCGGAGTGTGTCTCGCTCTATGATTAAAGTAAAACTCTATTACGGATTTTTTTTGTTTAAATTAGCGGTGGTTGGGAACCACCGTTGGATAGCACGGAGCCTGAGGGTGCTCGCTCTGTAGCCTGGTTTAACATATTTTGTTTTTCATTCGGAGTGTGTCTCGCTCTGTTACTAAATTAAGATTCTGTTACGGATCTTTTTGTTTAAGTTAGCGGCGGTGGGGAACCACCGTCGGATTATACGGTGCCTGAGTGTACTCACTCTTGTAGCCTGGGTTAACACGTTTGTTTTCATTTCGGAGTGTGTCTCGCTCTGTGAAGAAGTTAAGACTCCTTTATGAGTCTTTTGGCGTAAGATAGCATCGGTTGGGAAGAGACGACCGTCTGTTCACACCGGACCTGAGTGTACCCGCTCTCGGTCTCATTGCTAGAGCAGAGCAGGGGTGTACACGCCCTCACGTGCCTGCTAGCCTTTGAAGGCAGCCCCATCAGGCTTATACTAGGCTGGCTAAGTGCTTCTCGCTGGAAGCCAGAACTAGCAGTACAGGGCAAGATGTTGACCATCTGTGCTAGCTGCCGGGCCCCTCTCAAGCCAGAGGATGGCCATATGGAGTGCCCCGCCTGTCTGGGCGTTGAGCATCTGAGACAGGGGCTAACAGAGATTGCCTGCATGAGTTGTAACTGCCTAAGCCTGACAGCTCGGGCAGCTAGGTTAGTGGAGGTGGAGACAGGCACTGCACAGCCCCATGAACGGGCACACGAGAGAGTGCTACGGCCGACTAAGCGCCGTAGTAATACACGGCAGACCACCGTTAAGGCAAAGAGGAAGAAGAGTGGACTGGCACAGAAGGTGGACTCAGTGACCACAGAGTTGGAGAGTATTAAGGCGCTGTTGGCCAATTTGCAGCCTCCAACACACACAGGGCAGGGTGGTAGCGTACACGCTCGAACCCCACCAGCCGATCAGGCGGAGCGGTCACCACCGACGCTGTCACCAGTAAGGAGTGCCCAGGAGCTAGATTGGGGCTGGACCCGGTCCCTGTGGCGGTGCCCCCCCAGAATGCGTTTTTTAGAACCGCGGTACAGCAGACTGCCTTTGCGGTCCCACCCTCAGCTCCGTACATTGAGGAGCTGCAGAGGTGCTGGGCAGACCCCAGACAATTTTCCCACCTCCCCACCAACTGCAGGGTCCTGTCGGCCATGCAGGGTGCGTCCACCTATGGGCTTGAAAGGATGCCTAATGTGGAGCCGTCGGTGGCGGCCTTAATACTGTCCCCCGATGAGGCGCTTAGGCCCCATGCTCGCTGCCCCCGCCCACAATGCCGGCTGACAGATGACCTCATTGTGAGGTGTTATGATGCAGCCGCTCGTACGGCACGCATCGGGAATTCAATGTCCCACTTAATGCTGGCTCTCACCCAGACACTGCAGGGCACAGGGGATGCGTCGGCGTCCCAGGGGTTGTGTGACTCCTCGCTACAGGCGTTTGCCTTTATGTCGAGAGCGCTCGGTAGGCTAATGTCGTATTTGACTTTAGCCCGTCGCCAGATATGGGTGGCCCAATCCCCCCTAGCCGAGCCAGGCAGGAGGGCACTACGTTCTCTCCCGGTGGTCCCCGGGGAGTTGTTTGGTCAGGCTGCACAGCAGGCCCTGGAGCGCAGTGTGCAGGTCATACAGGCCAGGCAGCAGTTTGCGAGCCTTCGTCGGGAGAGCCAGACTAGACGCGGGCCCCCACCACTAAGAGCTGAGGCACCCGCACAGTGGCCAGTCAGCCAGCCGCGGACACGGCAGTCAGAGAGGTTTCACCAGTCAGACAGATCTCGCCCACCCCCCGCCACCCGCACACGTCGCCCTACACAGGGCGCCCAAGCCACGGCCCGTTACCCCTCTAGAGACCGGAGGGGGAGAGGGGGCAGGCAGTGACAGCAGTACAACGGCGGTCGGCCGCTTCTCCAGCCAACATCTCAGGCGCTGGGAAGCGGTGACATCGGACCCCTGGGTACTGGCAACCCTGTCTCAGGGTTACAGTATCCAATTTCAAGGCCGACCGCCAAAGTTCCGTGGGGTCAAGACCACCACCGTCACCAACCCGGGGAAGGCCCTAGCCCTACGTCAGGAGATCGGCGCTCTCCTCCAAAAAGAGGCCATCGAACAGGTCGACGCGCCTACACACGAAGGTGGGTTCTACTCAACCTATTTCATAATTCCCAAGAAGGATGGCGGGCTCCGCCCCATTCTAGATCTCAGACACTTAAATACTCATCTCAAGACACTGAGGTTTCATATGCTGCGCACCAAGGAGGTTCTGCACAGCATTCGGAAGAACGATTGGTTCACGACCATCGACTTGAAGGACGCTTACTTCCACGTCCCAATCGCACCACACCACAGGCAATTCCACAGGTTCGCCTTCGGGGGTCGGGCGTACCAATTTCGGGTACTACCGTTTGGAATAGCTCTGGCACCCCGGGTGTTCACCAGGTGCGTCGCAGCTGCTCTGGCTCCACTGCAGGCCGAGGGAATGCGCATTTTGCCCTACCTGGACGACTGGCTTATCTGCTCCCAGTCGGAAGTACAGGCCCGCAGCGATGTTGCCGCGTTGATGGCGCATATCACGGGTCTAGGGCTCAGACTGAACCTCAGAAAGAGTTCCCTAGTTCCCCGTCAGCAGACTGGGTTCTTGGGCATGGCCATCGATTCGCAGGCGATGAGGGCTGTCCCCTCTCAACAGCGGGTCGACGGAATCCAGCAGCTCGTGGCGCGCTTCAGAGGACACAGGGCTCTGACCCTGAGATCCTTCCAACGCCTACTGGGGATGCTAACATCAGCCGCATCCCTGATCCCACTAGGCCTCCTGGCGCTGAGGCCTTTCCAAATCTGGCTAAACAGCCTGGGCCTCCATCACGTGCGGCACAGACACAGACTTGTGAGGCTTACCACCAGCTGCAGGAGGTTCCTCCATCCTTGGAGGAGGAGGAAGTACCTGACCCAGGGAGTTCCGTTGGGCGCTATTCCTTCCCGGAGGGAGGTGGTGACCACGGACGCTTCCCAGATAGGGTGGGGCGCCGTGTGGCAGCGTCAGACAGCCAGAGGTCGTTGGAGCCCCCAGCAGAAGCGGCAGCACATAAATGTGCTAGAGCTTCGGGCGGTGCTGCTGGCTCTAAGGCACTTCCTCCCTGCGCTAGTAGGGAGGCATGTGCTGGTCAGGTCGGACAATATGTCAGCGGTGTATTATATCAACCACCAGGGAGGCACCAGATCGCTGCAGTGCTTAGGGGTTGCCCAGCAGCTCTTGCAGGAGACCCATCAGCACCTATTGAGCCTGAGGGCTATGTATTTGCCCGGCACTTACAACAGAGCCTCAGATCTCCTGTCCCGGGGGAGCCCCGACCCAGGGGAATGGGGACTCCATCCAGAGGTGGTACAGGCGGTATGGGGTCGATATGGCAGGGCAGAGGTGGACCTATTCGCCTCTCGAGAATCGACTCAGTGTTCCCTCTGGTTCAGCCTCTCGGAGCCAGGCCCGCTAGGCCGGGACGCACTGGCGCATACATGGCCGAGACTGCAGCTATACGCTTTTCCTCCTCTGCCACTAATTTGGCCCACCTTGCACAGGTTGGAAACAGAGGAGCACGAGCTGCTACTAATCGCTCCCCGGTGGCCGGGGAGAGTATGGTTCCCCAGGTTGCTCCAGCTGTTGCACGGGAGACCTTGGTGCCTCCCAGTGAGGAGGGATCTACTATCGCAGCTGGGCGGCCAGATCTGGCATCCAGATCCGTCTCGGCTACAGCTCTGGGTCTGGCCCCTGAGGGGCCGGACCCACTGCTAGGACTTTGTGAGCAGGCGGTGGTATTCACCATTAACAGCTCGCGGGCACCCTCCACCAATGCCCTCTATGCTAACAGGTGGAAAATATTCACGGAATGGTGCCAGGCACGGGGACAGGAGCCAGCACACTGCCCCCTGCCAGCGGTACTACAGTTCTTGCAGTCACTCCTATCGGGTCCCATACCCTGGTGACTCGGTTCCTCAAGGGGGCTCTTCGACTGAGACCCCCACAGCGGAGGCAGGTGACCCAGTGGGATCTCCTCCTGGTGCTACGAGAACTCTGTGCAGCCCCGTTTGAGCCTTTACAGACGACGGAGCTCAGCTGGCTTTCAATGAAGACGCCTTGTCAGTAAGCACGGATTGCCTGCAGTGGCATCCTGAAGGCAAAGGGGTCACCCTGTGGCCGAACCCCGCCTTCCTCCCAAAGACCCTTTCCTCCACATTTTCCAACCAGCCCCTCAGCCTGGCAGCTTTCGAGTCCACCCTGGCGGAAGAACAGGGCCTGAGCGCAGAACTGTTGTGTCCAGTGCGCACCCTAAGGACTTACGTCGCAAGAACGGCAGCTTGCCGTCAGTCAGACGCATTGTTTGTCTGCCACACAGGGCCAAGAAGGGGTCAAGCACTATCCAGACAGAGGCTCTCTAAATGGATTGCAGAGACGATCCAACAGGCCTACAGGCACAGTGGCTCCCCAGCCCCTCAGCAGGTCCGAGCCCACTCCACGAGGAGTGTGGCGACTTCATGGGCGTCTCTGAGGGGGGTTCCCCTCAGTGACATCTGCAAGGCAGCCTCCTGGGCGTCAGGCTGCACTTTTACTAGGTTTTACAGGGTGAATGTGGTATCCCATAACCCGGTCGCGGCAGCGATACTCCCTACGCCGTTACGGCATCTCTAGAAGCTGGTAGGCACTCCTCATGACTTTGTTGGTATTAGTCATCCAGTGCTGTAAGCACCGCCTCTGGCGGTCAGGAGAAACGAAATAGAACGAAGGTTACGTATGTAACCACGGTTCTATGAGTTTCGGATGACCGCCAGACCTTGGCAGTCACTCGGAGTTTGCACAAGAAGATTGCCAAGAGGTCGCTTGCTGGGTGGGACGGCCTTTTGTGCTAGCGCACATTGACAACGTCACCCAGGTCACAGGTGACTTTGTTGGTATTAACACTCGACCTGCACGTACGCCTCTGGCGGTCATCCGAAACTCATAGAACCGTGGTTACATACGTAACCTTCGTTTATGCTCACTTCTGATTAATAGCAGACTAACAGATTAACACAAAACAGAATCAATCAGATGACCACAGTGGGCAAAAGTAAGATTAACATTGCAATTAGGTTAGATGGAGCAGAAGAGATGAACCACCACTAATGATCTGTCTCTGTCTCTCTCTGAAGAGGGCTGTCAGTGCTTGTTATCGACAACATTCTGTGGGGTTTTATTTTTATTTTTTTCTGTGAGTCTGAGAGGAGAGGGCTGTTCTGCTTCTGACAGGCGCCCACTGAAGCGTCAGACACTGCCAGCTGCAGCCCACTTCAAACCACTCATCTGAGCTCACCACAGACAAACACACACACACACACACACACACACACACACTCACACACACTCACACGCATGCACACACACCCTAATTGTCCACAGAACTTTGAGGTAACAGGCCTCTGTGTGTATAGGTGAGTTATCTTGAGCCTCTAACGTCACTGTCACTGCAGACAGCCACCTCTATGGTTTCCGCTGGTGTGTCATGGCAGTCATGGTAGGGTCAGGTAAAAATAAGTCATGTCATATTGATGAGCTGATAACTCAACAAACATTAAAAAGAAAAAAGAAAAAAAGGCCAAGTACCCGACTGTCTTGCTGTCCGAATGTCCTTCATGAGAGCAAAAGAGAGTATGACAGAAGAGGACTCTTTCTACAGACATCACTACAACAGGAATCAAATAAACACACTCTCCTTCAACCTCTGCTCAAACAGGAGACAGAGACCAATGGGCGCCCCTTTCAGCTGACGCACCGAGGTGTGCAGAGGACTGGCAAGGTGAGGGACAT
The DNA here is from genome assembly GCF_900700415.2 of Clupea harengus. NCBI lineage: Eukaryota > Metazoa > Chordata > Actinopteri > Clupeiformes > Clupeidae > Clupea > Clupea harengus. Next base: position 8,411,537 of record NC_045154.1, on the reverse strand, counting down.
TTGTATAAACCCGGTGGTGAAAAGCACAGTCAGGGTGTCACTTTGTTCAAGGTGGGGGGGGGGGGGTTGTTTTATGGCTCACTGCTCCCCAATGCCCTGTGGACTCCTGCAACCTTTCCTCTATGCAGGAATACAGTGTTCCTGTGGCGACTTCCCAAACAAACAAGAGGTGCCAACTCTTACATTGCAGTGTGGGGGAGGTCAGGTTGACTGGCGGATTTGAGGCAGTCATGAGTGATGATGCACACAAAGCTCTTCACACAAATTCAACACCGCTCTGTAAATATGCGCTGCCATTCTAAGTGTTCCTATTCCATGATTCCATGGCGGAAGCATCTGCCCTTGCAAACTGACAAACAATGACGGAACATGTTTTCAGTTTTCACGGTGTGTGCACAAAGTTTCTGTTTCCTCTCTCTAGTTCTTCTTACAGTCATGCACTAATCTACTACACCTTTTTGCAGCCACACACAGGTGACTAATCCTGTGGTTGTGCATGGTTGTGCGTGCGTGTTCGTGCGTGTGCGTTCGTGCGTATGTGTGGGTGTGTGTCTCTGCAGCTTGGGGGAAGTGGATTGAGTGGCCCCCATTATGAGCTTTCCACAGCCCTGGGTAAACAGTGCTGTGCGCTCTCCAGGCATCAGCTGATCTGCTAATGAGCTTTGTGTTCGTGTAAGGACTTGGCGGTATATTGAAAATATTGACAAATTCAATGTTATTTTATACAAAAGATGACCATGATTGCATGGAGTATGCACCCTATAGGCTACGCAGGTTACCATCTGTGTGCGTTTAAAACAGGGAAGTATGGTGCAGCAGCTCACACACACACACACACAAACATATTTTCAACTTTGTTCCCCCCCTCGGATATAAAATATGTTCCTATACCATACCATCTTCCATAACTTCCTTTCATTTTTTTGCCTACAGCTTTACCATGTATGCTGTGTGTAGGCCAACACTGATCTTATGTTTATTCTTTTTTTTAAATCCAGAATTGTGTTTTGTGTTGGCCTTAAGATGTGTACAATTAGTTTTTTATTTCAATTGAATTGAACTATTTAGATATAGGATAACATACTGTGTTAACCTTTTTATATTTCAAATAAACAGTAATACTTAAACATTATATTTTTGATTTTATTGCATCATTTCCCGCCATTTCTCCTCAGCATATAAAAATATGAGGTTTTTTTTGCCATATCATCCCAACCTAGTGTGTGTTTGTAAGAGTTTGCTGATGCTCCTCTATCGTGAGTCAGTGTGGAGACAATCCTAGCTCAGGGGACAAACAATCTCAGTATGGGGTGGTGTGTTTGTGTATGTGTGCATGCCTGCGTGTGAATGCGACAGATTGTGCATTTGGCTGAGTGCATGTGTATAGTATGTTAATGTGGGTGCATGTGTGCAAATTGTAAATTGCAGATGAATGAGTACTTGTGTTTATAGAGTGTGTATACATATGTCTAGCCTAAAGGATGGCCAAAATCAGGCATTAAACCGCTGTGCTGAAAAGGATGCAGAGAAAGAAGTCAAATCTCAACCAACCATGCCCGTCTCAACCACAAGTTGTGGAGAAAACGCTACAAAAGGACAGGCCTCTCAGGAACTGGCATGTTCAGCCATCAACATATCTGCTACAGATCATCACAATAACAGATTTCTTCAGAGAAACGGATCAAGTATTCCTTCATTAATGATCTTCACACGCGAAGAAACCAATGTGTTTGTGTGTATGTTACTTTGCTTACATACGTGTGTGTGTGTGTGTGTGTGTGTGTGTGTTTGTCGTGTTACCACACCTTCCTCCTCCTTGTTCTCGAGAGGCACACTCCAGGCGATGAGGTTGCGGGCTGCGCGGCCTTCCTCCGCCACGATCTTCCTCACCTTGTCATGGCTGTTGGAACGCTGAAACGAGGCCTGAGAAGGAGAGATGAAGAAGACGGAGAGAGAAAGAGAGATAGAGAGATGAAACACGCTGCTGCAGAGAACACGCAGTCTCAACAGAGACTTCAGCCTCGGGCCTTTACCACATTCAAAAACAACCAGCGGCAGATCAAGGCACGGGTAAAGGAGAGTTCAGAAGACCATGCTAAATTCTGGGAGAGCAACTTCAGCTTATGGAGGACGCAAAGGCACTGAAACAGGAGTGCAATAAAACAGAACGCTGCCTCACCCTTAATTGTACCATCTCTAGGACACATAATTCATCTGTGCGCTGTCTTAGGGCATTTTAGTGCTTTGACAGGCAAAACACGCACATCACCGTAGCCATAAGAGTTGCACTGTAGGGCTTTGTGATATAACAGAAAGGCAATCTGGATTACGCTTCTTTTTTTGCCTGGCACTGAATGTCCCATTGAAGAGGTCATGTGAGTTGATTGGATGCCAAATCTTTGGCTGGCTGTTATGGTTTTATTGCCCTCTCGCTTTCTTTTTGTTCTCCGATGCCAGTTCTCCATCACTCTCTCTCTCTCTCTCTCTCCCTCTCTCCCCCCCTCTGTTTCTCTTCCTCTCACCCTCTCTTTCCCTTTCTCTTAATGTCATCACACAGCATGATTCAGGAATCCAGTCATGAATGCAAAGAGCTGCTTCACCCTCCACACAGAGCCATTCTGAGAGGCCAATTAAAGAATAGCCTCTGTCTCCTCGCTCTCAAAAAAGCCCTTTGTGGAGTCTCTTTGAGTACGCGGCTAACGTTACACGCTGGCAGGGTAGAGATCACACAACCCAGCCAAGGCACAGAGAGGCTCTGCAACCCATTCCTTGCATTGTGAAAAAAAAAAAAAGTTTTTGAAATATTTAAAGATGCAGTCTCTGATTATATTCCATTCAAACTTTTCGTTGAACTCCTCTAGTTGTCCGTCCAGTGTTCAGGCACAGTCCTGGCACTGTAAGTAGGAAACAGAGTGGGTCGGACTGAGCCAATCAACAAGTGGCGCTCGCGCTCCGGTGTTGCTTCAGGTGTATGGAGGGGAGGGATGTATTCGATTGGCTGTAGAGCTCAAATTTCAACAACCTTCCACCAGCACTGAGGACTGTACCTTTAACAAACATCAACACAAACACAAATCTGTTTTAATGAGGATGCCAGCTGGGGTCAGAGAAGGAATGAGTCATCGGTGGCGTCTCCAAAACACAGCATGAGGATCACGCGGCCCTCAGGTCCTGCTCTAGCGTGACTGCCACAGTGCCAGAAAGGATGACAGCAAACCTCAAAGTAGCACACAACTCCCCCCCCCCCCCCCCCCCCCCAGACATAGTAATAAAACACCCACAAACACTCATCAAAGAGTGGCTGCAGCAGATCTGAAGAGAAAGCCGAGCTCTGTTACAAACCCAGACGCACACACAAACACCATGGCGATATGCAAATGATGGCTTGAGTGCAGAAGCATTTTGGCTGGAGTGTGTTCCATCTCAAATGAGCAGTCTGTGCGTTGCATCCTCCCAGCAGAGAATACTGCACAGGGCTCATTAGGCTTCACACATGCATAAGCAGAGCACGGTCCTGGCCATCCACCATTTTATGTCCCAAGGCCTGATACACACCACTGACCTACTTTCTCCCAAGCAAGACAAGCATCTTTCGATAAGACACTCTCACCCTCTCTCTCTTTCTGTCCTTTACTGAGTGGCAGACAAGATTGGCGACAATAGGCTTTAGGACCCTTTAAACGAGCGAACAGACAACGAGAGCTGAGGAGATTAGCTCCACTTCAGGAGCTCTTTAAAAAAGGCAGAGGGGAGCCACCATTGCTTGCCAATGGCCCGGCTCTGACAGTAAATATTTACAGCCCCATCTCTCCTGTACTTTGGCAAGCATCAGATGCCAGATGACTCTCTAGATGAGAGAGAGAGAGAGAGAGAGAGAGAGAGAGAGAGACTCTGCTGTAGAGGAGAAGTGGATGACACAGGATTACAGGAGAGAGGGAAAGGGGGAGAGCGAGCGAAAGAAAGCAAGCAAGTAAGCACACTGCCGTTCTCATCCACTTAAGCAGCCAAACGCTCCTGCCACCTGGCCAGAGGTCAGGTCGCTCCGGAAGCTCCTCAGTGGGATTTAGACCTTTGCAAAACAATCAGAAAATAAAAGCGACAGTGGCTGAAAACAAGGACACAAATCAAACAGTTCTCCAACTGCAGACGGTGGTCCTTCAGCTAAGGGCCCATTGCCCTGGGTCAACCTCACTGCAAGCGTCCCCTTTTTACAGAGAGCACAGTCAGGTCTAGAATTTCATGTTCACAAGGAGGACTGAGCAAAGATTTACACTGCAAGAACAGGGAAAGAGAGGGGAGAAGAAAAGAGAAAGAGAAAGAGAGAGAGAGAGAGAGAGAGAGAGAGAGAGAGAGAGAGGGGGGGGTAAGAGAAAGAGAGAGAGACAGGGAGATTAGAGGGTACGTACAGAGTAGAAGTAGAATCTGTAAGCAGGTTCCTCGTCCTTATCCAGCCCTGACATACTTTTTTCATACTTCAGTCAACCTGTTCCCCCTGGCCAGCATTGCTGCTCCTGCTGGGCGACACCATCGTCTGACAGCAGCGGACGAATATAGCCCCCCTCCAACTGGGTAGTCGCCTCGTGTGTGTGTGTGGTGACTCGTCCCAGCTGTGTCAACTCCTCTGCCAATCAGAGCGCAGGGAGGGGGAATGTGCCCGCCTGGCTGGCTGCTGAACTGCAGCGGAGGGAGCCCTTTCACCCTGCCTGCTCCCGGCTGTAATCACGACTCAGCTGCGAACTGGGCGGCTGCAGACGCCACTGCTGCACCTCTCCCCGTCTGCCTGCACGCGTTCCCCCACCAATTCGTCTGTCTCTCCGATGAGCCGGTACCTCACTCTATCTGCCTCCGTCTCGCTCTCCCTCACTCCTGACAGAGCGCTGCCTTCTGCTTTCCCCCTCTCTCTCTTTCTTTCCCTCCCTCCCTCCCTCCCTCCCTCTCCCAGTGTAGTCATGTGCACTCAACAGGCCTGCCCCCTCAGCCTGCTGCTCTGTTCCTCTCCTCTCCTCTCCTCTCCTCTCCTCTCTGCTACAGCCTGGGGGACTCTGGGAGGAAGCGTTCCGGTTTGCCGGCTCACGATTGCACAATCCGATTGGAGTTGGCAGTGCATGAGTCACAGAGGCTGGGGGATGAAAACAAACCCACGCGGAGCTCAGAGGAAGGGGGGGGGGGGGGGGGGTGAAGGGACACGGGTGAGGAGACGAGGGGGAGGGGTACGCCTGCGCCCGACATACTGCAGCCAATGCACCACAGCTCCTCCCGAGCACTGAGTGTGTCTGGCTAGTCAGCCCAACAGGGTTTAACACAGATCCAAACAGCAAATGACAATCAAGTCAACGGCTACATGAAGCTACGGCACAGGTCAAAGATAAAGTCAAAAATCCAAAAATACAACGCTGATGATTCGCTTACAATTGTTCACCATCAGTTAACCTCGTAAGGATTTTAAAGGGCAAGTTATTTACCGGTGAAACACATTCAACTAGAAGAGCCCTCTGAGAGCGCAGCCCTAGCAACGTTAACAAAAGAGTAATATCATTTGGGATCCGCTCCAAAATTCAATGGGTTCTTCCTTGGCCCACACTACACCCTTCCACCAAGTTTAATGAAAATTGGGCCCACAGTTTTTGCATAATCCTACTGACAAAAAGTGACAAAAAGCACCAAAAACATAACCTCCTTGATGGAGGTGACTACTCTCAAGCCATTCATGCAACATTAAACTTTGACTTGTCAACACAGGTGGTGATGACAGTAAAACTGGGTTAAACATCAAACATTTTGTTGAAATAGCACAGCAAACAGAGAGACAACACACAAAGATGCTTTGTTGTAAATACAACCAATGAGCTCTGGAACAAGACTCCTAGGTTCAATAACAACAGGAGGATTCCTTTAATTATTTACCTTAAAGCAGCACTAAGGAGTTTTTGGCTTGGAGCTCCCCCTAGCGGCGAAACCTGTTGAAATTTGCTTTCCTCGTTTATGAGAAACTAGCGAGTCAACAACTTTGCACAGTCAAACATCGAGCAAGTGCAAGACAAGACAAAGCAGGACAGCAAATAAACTACTTACTAATCCAGCAGAAAGATGGCTAGCTCTGAATCGAAATCGCTACCCGATCCTAGTCGCGCATGCTCAGACACAAAGGACCGGGCGGCTCCAGAAATCCTACAGACCGCAGTAATTTCCCTACAGACCCCCGATGGCAATGGTGGAGAGGCCATTCTCCATATAAAAGTAATTGTAGCGGCACAATTTTTTTCAAGCTGTTATTTTAAGGTAGAATTGTTACATAGTGTTACTTTAATGCTGACTAGAAGGCAAAAATAAATCATCTGATCTCTGTCACTATGGGTTATGGTATGGTATGCAGGTTTCGCAAATCAGGCCGAAACCTTGACTTCAAGTTAACCTTAAGTTGCTGGCTGGTTTGTCAGAAGAAATTTGGTATATCCGTTTGTTATTGTAGAGATATCTCCTGATTGCATATATGGGAGTTTTCCTTCGCCCACTGTCCCCTCAGTGCTTGCTCTAGGGGGTTCAGGCTCTGGGCCATTGAGAAATTGATAGTGGTGTATAAATACAATATAATTAAATGTAATACACACCTATGCTGAGGGCAAAAACAAAGCACTTTTGCACATCCTTAATAATATACCAGCAGCGTGTATGACAAGTCCTTTAATGTCCAAAAACCAAATGACAAAACGCATGATGCCCATGATTCACTTGTGATAGCATGTCCTTGATGTTCTGGATTACGACTCTTATTTTGTGTCAAAATGTGGGACAGTGTGAAGTAAATAGGGCTGATTTCAAAATATGGTTGTAGTTCTTTTGTAAAATACAGAGAGAAGGTATGATCTGCTCTCTGCTGTAATCTGCACAAGAACAATAGGCCTACATAATGTGTCAGCTTCTGTGCAGTGCTATTACATTCTTTGCATAACATTAACACTACACTGACATTTTGGTAAACTGTAAAAACCACCTCGTTTTTAAGATAATCTTTCCATCTAAAGGCTTTCATCACATCCTCAGACCAAATATTTGTCTCAGTATTCTTTTATGCTGAACTAGTGGCCGATGTCGTCTTTGTTCAATTAAATTCAAGGAAATCTTTTTTTCTGACGGTTAGCCACATTGCAAAGGACAGTCAAACCTTTAGGTCTTAGGACTACAGCTGAGCCAAAGCAAAAAGGTAAAAATACTATTTCAATAGTAGGGGACCATTACGAGACATTTTCTCTTGTAGAATTCATGACTGTACAGCTTTCAAATTCACTTCAAAGGTAACACATGAAGAAACTAGTGGCAATGCAAAATAATAAAACCCATTTGTGGTATTCTCACACTTTACAAAACATTTCCAATAAAACAAAAAGTAATTCATGCCTAAGGAGAAAACAGGCCAAGGAGACAAAGTGGCCCTGTTCTGACTATTGTCATTCCCAGACACCCACCCAGTAGTTGCAGAAATGACCAGTGACAGCTTTCAGACCGCCAGAGAGGGATTGCACACATATGCACTGCTTTTAGATGTAAATTCACATCAGGGGTTTGTTCATCATCAACAATTAGACACCACAATGGATGCAACATGGAAACTACAGGAAAAAGTTAAATATGCTCCATAAGGAATAGTTCAATTTCACTGAAGTTAAGGTAAGTAGGCTATATGGAGAACGTGGTAGGCTGAAACGCCATTATAGTTGAACAACTGAAATGAATTGTGACAATCCAGACAATGCTTCCTGATAACTAGTCAGGCCTAGGTATTCCAAGATATCTGCCAATAAATCAGTACCATTCAATTTCTTGCTAATTACATTCTTCAGAACAACCAGTCATGACCTCAGAATAATAAGTGGGATGACAGCAGTGCAGAGCACCATACATTCACAAATCTCTGAAGTGATTGTCATTAAAAGATTTTTTCTTACATTTGCAACCTTTTGCTTCTATTTGAGGTCTCATTTATCTCTGAAAGTGAGACAAAAATAAGCTATGTGGGATCTTTCTTTAACTTCAAAAGCAATGACGTGGTATTCATAGATTTGTATTCTGTATCACTTTAAATCATTATTTGGCTATTTAACCTATAAAGGCACATACCATGCCAGTAAGACTAGGTTAAGAAAAAGTTAGAGCAATTGATAACTGTGACGGTTACTGTAAACGAACAGGGAGTTAGCTAACCCCTGTTGGAATGGTAATTCAGCTAGGCCCGCCTACTAGCCAGTTTACCATCAAAACACAGAAATATTTGCACGTTTAAAATGGCAATAGATTAATTAGACGGCGAGTGTGTCCAGTGTACAAATAATAATATTCACCTTGAGGGCAATGCTTACGTGGGTGTTCCTGCTTTTGCCTCCTCCATGTGAAGATCCTGAGCTGTTGCTCCCAGATCTTTCCCTCCCATCCCCACCTTGGCCCACTCTTGGTCCAAGTCGGTGCTGACCAGCACCTCGCCGCCGTCCATCGTGACGGCTATCCTTTGACATTGGCGTTCGGTTTCGTGGCTTATAAGGTTCGATTTTTTTTTTCAGAACTATCCAAACTCAGTCACTATTCAGAAGACAGTGAATAGCATACTAGCATTGACAGCTAAATCATCATAGCCGCGCACAGGAAGTATATGTAAATAGCAATTGTAGACACCTGAGTTACCCAATGGCCTTTCACCAAAGCGGAAACAAAATAATGTACACCAATCATGTTCAGCATGACTGGGGTCAAGGGGTGTCCCTACGACAAGCTCACGGTTTATCCCATGGCAACCAATTTAGTCAGGGGAAAAGGAGGGCGGGACAAAAAGACTCTTCCCACACTGACGTTGCAGGACGGTACGAACACATATTTCTTCTGCTTATTTTCTCTGAGAGCAAGATATTATATTTTTCGTAACATTTTGTAGGTAGCTGTCTGCTGTAGAGGGGTAATACATGCGCACGACTGTTTGTCGTGTTTTCTTTTAAAAACACATCGAGGGCTTGTTAGTGTATACTGGTGTTTCAGGTATATGCAAGAAGTCAGTCGTTGCATATGTGGGGAGTTCCTGGACGATGTAGAAATGAAATTAGAAGTGAACGACAATGATTTTGATGTCAAAGTTGGGCAAGGTTTGTGGTGGACTATGAATAAACAACTTTTGACAACAGAAAACAACAAAACAGATCGTTCGTTCGTTCCCGTCCAATAATTATGATGTTGACTAGACAACACCACTAGACGGCAGCATTGTGGAAAAAATGAGCGGAGATGGCCTGGGTATCATTACAGCAGAGGCTTGATTGAAATCTGTATAATTAAAATGTCAATGATAAGCTAAATCAAGCGTCGGCTAATCAAGGGTGTCGTTATGACCTCAGGCGCAGATCAGGGTGAGATAGAAAACATACAGAACACGTGGCTAGGGGCAGCCATATTGAGAATAAGTGCACTAGAGGATTGAAGAACAATTGAAAATTATTGCATTGCATTATGCTTAGCATTACTATGTCCTCTCACCTAACATACATTTAAGACCCACAGATTTTCAAGTGTCATTATAAGCAAGATGAAAACATTTGTATTCGCACTGGCCTTGTGTGCATTACAATATGTCTTTGGAGAAAATGCCCACAAAGTATTCCATGAAGATCACCATGTTGATGGGCACCATAATCCTGAGCATGATATGAATGCTTTTCTGGGCACTGAGGTAATATCATCTGTTTTCAGACACTCAGGAACTCAGGTTTCTCTAGCGTACCTATGTGAGCTCATTAATATTTGGCCATTTTTAATTTCAGGACAAAGAAGAGATAAAAAAGTTGAGTCCTTCGGAGCAAAAGAGAAGACTTGCGGAAATCATAAAGAAGATTGATACAGATTCAGACAAGTATTTAAGTGCTGGTAAATTCAGTCATTGGTGTGTTTGCAGTCGTTGATTAAACCTATGATCTGTTGTTATTATTCCACTTCTATTTCATGATATTGTATATGCTGCACAGTCACATTTCCCCTAAACAAGATGAATCCCTGTTGAGGATGTCCAGAACAGAGAGTTATGACATGGGGGGTCTGTCAACGCCAGGCCACACATTCCCTAGACCCCTAGCTCTAGTGTACTGAAACAGTATCCTGTATTTTAGCTCTTCCCAAAGAGCATTAAAGGATGGATTCCTTCTGTTCCTTTCACAGAGGAAATCACTGTGTGGATTCAGAAGGTGTACAGGAAATATGCACTGGATGATGCAAGAGAGCGCTTTCCAGAATTCGACACTGACCAAGATGGCATTGTTTCCTGGGATGAGTATAACATGGTTATGCATGACCGCATAGTTGAAGTGGATGAAAACGTAGTTCTCGAAGACCCAGAGGAAGAATCCCTCAGATATGTATGTAATATAGTCGTCGTCATGTTTTTGTTTCAGCTGTGATGAATAACTATGTGTTTTTCAAACCGATGGCTTTTACTGTATCCTTTGTTCTTCAGTTACACTTAAAGGAAAAGAGGCGCTTTGACTTTGCTGACATGGATGGCAAGCCTGGCCTGAACTTGACTGAGTTTCTGGCCTTCACACACCCTTCAGAAGTGGACCACATGGCTGTAAGTCACAGATTTACTGTAAAAACTGTTAACACAATATTGTTGTGTCTTTTCTTTTATATATGGGGATGTCCATTTCATGATTTGCTTTCATTTTAACTTTAAATTTAACTTTTAACTATTACTGTTACATACAAGCAACTGTTTTTTTCTGTGTGCTACACGCTGCAGGATTTTGCCATTGAGGATGTTCTGGTTGAATATGACACAGATAAGGATGGTTTCATCGACTTAAAAGAGTTCATTGGAGATCTTCGGCCAAATGGTAATGTTAGCGTACTGTAATTTAATATCCAAAACAGACATGTCATAGAGTCAGAAGTTTATTGAGCTCAGCTGTGTTTGCTTTATAAACAGTGTCACTGGAATTTGTCCTGATAGGCCTCAGTGGGCCTCCAATTCAGTCACATTAGAGTAATGTTGATATTGACGTTGACAGGAAAAAAATGTCAGACAAAAATACTTCTGATGGATATGCTGTGCCAGGTGTACACTGTGATACAACTGAAACTGAGTAGTTGCTGCTTATGCTGCTTATCTTACCTGGGAAGTTGTAATGTAACCAAGCTCGTCATTTAGAGTTAGTGGTGGTTGGTGGGAACAGAACAGTGTTTCCTCCTCCTTAAAATAGTAGTTTCTCTGTGGTATACCAACACATAATGGTCAGTAGAGCTACAAAGAAGTTGACATCCGTTGGCGAATACTATCTGTGATCTGAAATGAAAAGGAGTTTCATGAGAGTGTAATGGAACATTTCCTTGGTATAAAGAAATATGCATTTTTGTACACACTAGAATTGGGAAAGTTGGGTATCAAGAAACTTAGCAGAGGTAACCTGTCCTCTCCTCTTTTGGGGTATTCTTGCCTTTCTTGTTTTCACTGTAAATGTTGCATTGAAAGTAACGATGCTATTTCCAACAGGAGATGATCCATCGCAGTGGGAGATTGAAGAGACTGTGCGTTTTAAGGACCTGTACGATCAGAACCGAGATGGCAAGCTGAACAGGGACGAGCAACTTCGCTGGGTGGCCCCCAACAGCTACGGCTCTGCCCGGGAAGAGGTGTGTAGGCATGAGTCGCCATCTGCTTCTGTCAAAGAGAATTCACTTCACTATAAAAAACTTGTGAAAAAAGGATCTTGTGGCATGTGAATGGGTATTTTTTATGAATAAGTAAGGATCTTCTTCATTGTTGTTCACATCTGTTGCCTCTATGTTTTCCTCACAGGCCATTCATTTGATTAAGGAGATGGATGTGGATGGGGATAAAAGGCTGTCGGATTCAGAGATTTTGAAAGGCCAAGAAACTTTCATGAACAGTGAAGTGACTGATTATGGAAGGCAGCTTCATGTGTCTCATGATGAATTGTAACATTTTGGGGTTTTGTTTTGCAAATACATTTTTTACAAAAACAATGGTGCAGTGAACGTGTTTTTTCTCAGCTCATAGTACACCAAGTTCCACATCTGAAATGAAAACCCATTGAAGATGACTTGTGTCACCAAATCACCAATTTAGTTTGATACCGGTAGTTTCACAACTTTTAGTCACAAGGATGTGGTTTCCTAATATGGATTTATGAGCTGACCACAGCAAGCAATTTGTTTAAACGTTTAATTCTTGTCCAGTGGTCCTATTGGTCAGCCTGATCTACCTTTGAGCATATTCATTTTATCTGGCTAAGTTAATTTAGTCTCTTGAACACTATCCTGCAATAATAATGATAAACATAAAGTGACTTGAATCCGACCTGAGGTCATTTCCCGATTCCACTCTCTCTTGACTGTCCTATCTAAATCCCCCAAAATAAAACAAAATATATACATATGTATATAAAAAAAAACATAAACTGATTCTTTCATTACATTTGTTGAGTTACGGAGTTACATTGTATGTCTCTCAGGGACGCCTTGCCTTTTTCAATGATGAGTTTGATCTGTATTTAACCCCCGCATTTCAGTTCAATTATGCTGCAGCAATATGTCCACAGATATTCAAATGTGACCTGCCTTGACAGAGCTGCAGCTATCACATGGTTTATCACATGTAATGAGGAAAAAGCTTCGCTAATGAATCTTTGAAAGCTCCAAACCAGGACCACACAAAACTATGAGTTTAACTAACTTGTATATCCACCATATTCATTTAACCTGACAACTGGTAACCACTGTTATTAAATCAATGTCATTTTACCAGTCTCCACCTATCTAATATTCAAATGACAACCAAAGGAGAGCTCTGTTATCTATGAGACAGACTGTCTGTGGTTGGTGACATCATACGAAGGCTCTTCCTCATTTAAGCCAAACATGCTCACTTAAGCAGAGCAGTTCCTGCGCGTACCGTACATTCAAACTCTGTCATTTCTTTTTCAACTGCTCTCATTTTTGTTGGTTTGAACTCGTATCGTGTCACTGGCAAGCCTGTGGGATTTTTCCTGAAGCTTGTGTCAGCAAAGACATTTTTCAAAAGGGGAAATACTTCTGAGGTTTTGGGTTAAGATGACACCGTTACAATTCAAGGATGCGTTCTGGGTGAGTGGGTTGCTACAGCCTCTTTCATTGATCTTGCTCCCTTGCGCCCACAAGAATAATTTCATATGGGCAGAAGCACAGTCTTTTGGTTTTCTTCTACGTTTATCTATGACATGAGAGTATTCAGTGGAATCTTAAAACTGTTCCCTTATGTGCTTTATCACTGACATTTAGTTAAACTTGCAACAAGGCATTACAGTTTTCAGTTCTTGTTTGATTGGTCCATTAGTATGTCCATTGGCATTGATTATTTCTGTTGGCTTTTGTGGACTTCCTGTGAGTGGTGGATCAGTCATGTCCTATTTTGTCTTTGATCTGTGAACTGGCAAGTGTTGTCAGAGCTTCAATCTACAAAGCAACAGAGAGTTTCTGGGTTAATTTGCATCAATAGGTCCAGCGCCATAATCCCATTTCAACCTTTGCGTGTGAAAATGAACCAGTCAGAACTTGTTTTGTAGTCATCCTTTTATTTAGTGGTTAACTTGTGCAGCAAATTCTCTAATGGCAAGGTAACGATGATGTGAGAAAATTACTGCAAACATTCTTGGGCATTGGACTTTTGATGTGTGAATCATGACACATGTCATTTTATTATATGTGTTCCCTTACTGCATCGTTACTGTAGTTTACATCATTTACCATTTTGATGGAGGAAAAGTACAGTAGACGAACTACCACTAGTGAACAAAAATAGATGTCAGATTTAAAGGTAAATCTTACATAAATTGTGAAGGAAGATAAGTCAGCTAGTTACCTCAAAAGCAGTTCTTCTTACCTGCAAATAATGCATTGCCAAAATGATCTCTGGCCTTTGGTGTTCACTGATCTGGGAAACTCTTCAAAGAGAGTATAGAGAAGCCATTCACTAAACTGCAGTAGTGTATTTGAGGATACAGAACTCTTATTATGAAAATGTGTGCTTTGCATTTTATTTGCTGGTGAGCCATAAATAACAACACAACATGTTTTTTTGCTTAATTTCTCATGGGCAAGTCCCTCCCTAAAGTTTATGATTAGCATGGGTGATGACGATGTCAGATCCTGTGTTTAAAAAAAAAAAACCAGCATGGACACAGCAGTGTGCATCTGTCTCTGTCTCCAGGGGTCGGATTTCTGCAGTAACCTGGGCTATGATGCACTCATACAGAGACTGTGTGATGGCCGCCGTATGTGCAAGGACATGGAAGAACTCCTAAAGATGAGGTTTCAACTCTTCAACTCAACCTACTGAAATGTCTTGAACATGTATGCAGTCCGTGACTGTTCAGTCAGTCTGAATGGATTGAGATACTAGAAGAAGATACTAGATGCTAAAAAATATTTCCAAAGTGAAAAAGAATACAAATGAATCTGCCTACTCTTTACCGCAACCCAAAACAACTGTTCATATTTCTATAATATAGTCAACAGTAGTTAGATCTGTTAGCATTGCTTGATCATGAGGACACACAGCAACCCATGATGCAGATGAATCAATGAAAGGTTTTCATGCATGTAGGCCCATATATGGTTCCTTAGACAACAAATTATCTGTCTGGGGAAGCTATTAGTGAGGTTTCCCATTTTACCTTTAGATTGTTGTTTTCCCTTTTGGGTCTAAATTGTAAATCAGTTATTTTACTTCTCTTTAAGTATGTTCCTTTTTCCTTAGGGCATTGGCAGAGGAAAGGTATGGCAAGGAGTTGGTGACTATTGCTCGCAAAGCAGGAGGCCAAAGTGAGATCAGGTTGGGCACTTGCTCGGCAGAAGTCAATCAAGCAGCAGTCTTTACTTTCACATGCTTTCACTTTCTAATTATAACGCACTGTATTTCTGCCGACATCTTTTTTTTTTTTATATGCACAGACACCTTGTTAATACTTAAAACAGATATTTTACATTGTTTTAGAGTGCATTGACAGATCAAGAACATGCCTAGCACTTTGTTGCAAGCAATAGCTAGCTTTTGGCCTCAGCAATTCACCAGAAAATCTCACCTTTTTTCTTCATTCTTCTAATGTTGGCAGTACTTTGAAAGCTTCATTTGATCATCTGAAAGCACGTGAGTGACAAGAACACACGTTTAGAAAGACTTTACCCTTGAATTGTAGCCTCTCACTTTTGAATGAGTGTGAAACATTTGTTCCACCAGAGATTGAGAGTGTTGGGAACCTGCACATTCAACTCTCAGGAATGCTCAAAGAAGAAGTAAAACGGATGGAGCAGTTTAGAGAGCGGCAAAAAGAGCAGAGAAAAAAGGTTTATTAATTTACACACATGCACACAAAAATCTGTCTCAATCTGTGTTCTATTTTTATGAATTATGTCCTTCTTTCTCTTCCTCTTTTACGGGTTATGCCTTACATGGAGAGGCTGATAGACAAAGAGTGTGAGTGCTTTGCATTGTTGATAATACTTTGCCTGCTTACAGTTTGAGGGGATCATGGAGAAGGTACAGAAGAACAAAATTGGTTTATTTAAGAAAACAATGGAGGTGAGAGGACACCTTTGTTTTTTTCGATCTTTGATTCTTTACATTGCTGTGACAGTTTGCATGCATGTAGACTGGTTATTTTCCATTGGATCAAGTACTGCATTTATAATTATAATTATAAGCATGTAAACAGAGAACCCTTTTGTTATCAATGTGCTAGTGCAATCTTTCCCTGACACCATATGGTTTTCAGTGAAGTACACAGAATGTAAGATCACAGAATGTCATGAAAACATAAAGGGCTACACTCAGTCCAGTTTGATATTGTATCCATATTCTGTCAATTAATTTGGGACAACCAATAGTACTAGGTTTACAGCTAACTTAGTTCCAATTCAGTCTGAAAGTACAATTGGACAATAAGCTACTCTGGAGAGAGTGAAAGAAAGAAATCCATAGTGTGCCATAATGTGACTGGTGTGCGTGTGTGTGCGGGTGTGTGTGCGTGCTGTGCTACCAAACTAGTGAAACAGTCAGAGCAGGAAGAGGAAGAGGAAAGTGTGTGTCTAAAGTCGTTAGTGCATGTACAGGCAACCTTGTGCAAGCACAAACGTGCGAGGTCCAGAACGTGCAAATGAGTGGGGACGGGAGGAGGTGGGCTGTGTGGACAGGCTTCTCTGAAACATCACATATCCTGTCTGTTTCACAGTTGCCACCCACAACACCTCTGACTTGCTACCTTGTTAAGTCTATGTTCTGTCTATCCTGTGTCACAGTCATTCTAAAATAGCTGTCCTGGTTTTTTTTCCCCTCTCTTTTTTTACCATAGTCTAAGCGACTGTACGAGCAGAAATGCAAAGAGGCAGATGAGGCGGAACAGGCTGCTGACAGGGTGAACAGTGCCCCCACTGCCACGCCCAAACAGGCTGAGAAGGTAATACATGCTGAAAGCAATGTATACAGGATGTGCACATCTCACTGTGACATCTCACATTGAACTGGCAGGAGACAAACTCATGGTTAAGAGAGAAAAAAGTGGATGTGCCACCAGAAAACATCAATGTGAAGAGAAAGACACCTTGGTTTTAGGTTGACCATAAATTTGAGGTGTGAAATATAAGTGAGACATAATGTGTAATAGCTTCCTTTGAGTCGTCTCAAAAGCTCCATTCAGGAAATCTATATTCTGTTACAGGGCATGGAATATTTCTGAATGTACACTTGATTGCCTGTTCATCCCACCAGTAATACCCATGAGTCATCTGACTCATTCTTGCACAGAACAGAAGGGAACTTGAAATTACTGTCAGATCTAAAGCATATCATGCCATTTCCCCTGTAAAGGAGAACTGAGTGTGAAACAAAGACCTTTCGGGCCTCTTGCAAGTGATTTTGATGCAATTCAAAGATATGATTCAAAATAGGTTTATGTTTTACCAGGTCCAGAACAAAGCCAAGCAATGCAGGGAAGCAGCAGTAGACGCAGGTATGTGTCCCTTTTGTATCAACCATGGTAATATTTACAGTATCACTTTACAAATATCAGATCACTTCCTGAAAGTACCCGTGACGCACATACAGTATATATAAAGATGCAGATCTTAGTGTCTCTCACTGTTGCTGTAAAGATACCTGCTGTATGCACCATAAGATTTGTGTTGTGTGGCACATCCTTACACCTCAGCACTATGGGTGACAAACACTGACATCATCATCAGTAAATCCCAGTTACAATCACATTGCCGCTCATAAAACAGTAAAGAGTACAAATACTCTGCTGTATCAATCTTGTACAAGTGGGCCATTGTATTGCTATGTCTGAAACCCAAGCTTGTTGAAACAAACGGTAAATAGACATTAGTTCCTCTTCCACCTGGAATCACATGGTTCTCACACTCTGTTAAGTCTGAAATTTCACCACAGTGCACAGTGCATAAAAGCAGTAGCAGTACATTGTGGGAGACAATGAAGAAATGTGAAACAGTATATACCCTGGAATATTGCACCTGTTTTGAGCAAGGTGGGCAGTATCTGGCAGTCTTTGTACACACTTTCACAAGTTGTTAGATAATCTACAGAGGTGGTTTTTATTCACTGCTGGTATGGGGTGAAAGTTGCCTATTGTATCTTTATATATCTTTATCTAAAATTGAATGTAGAACATCTACATATCATAGGTGCAATGCAACAATAAACATTATTTTTAATCAGTTCATATGTGAGGTAAAGACAAAGATTCTTAATTTTTGTATTTTGCTATTAGAGAAGCAGTACATGACCAATATCGAGCAGCTTGACAAGATTCGCCAGGAATGGGAATCAACTCACGAGAGCACGTGTGAGGTGAGAGATGGAGGACATGACCTGAATTTCTTAATTTAAGCATGGTGCCTTGGTCTGGTTAGAGGTCCTGAACCACTGCCTACCAGATACCTTTAGCCCACTTTTCAGCCTCTGTGGACGGACTTTGCGTGCTGCCAGTCGCGTTTCCTATCAATGAGATTAGAGTCCAAAGACTTAACAACCACCACACAGGTATGTGAGGTGGTAATAGATGTGATCTGTTTGTGTATGTCTGTATTGTTTCGCTTGGTTTTCAAGGGAGGAAAGTGGAAATGTTTCACTAAACATGTACCATTTGATCATGCCAACCAGCATTGGTATACCGAATATATATATATACCGTCGTTCTATCATGAAGTGAGAATATCATTTTTTTTTTTCAGCTGGTGCAAAAATGAAAATTAACTAAATGCATTGCTACATTTGCTTCATGCCTCCTGAATGTTATTCACAGGTCTTCCAGCAACATGAGGGAGACCGCATCAACATTCTGAGAAATGTGATGTGGGTTCATTGCAACCAGTTCTCAATGCAGTCCGTCAATGACGATGAGGCAAGTGAATATCATACTTATGGCTTGTCAAAGTGAATGTGGCCGAAGTACAGCTACTGAGGATAGTGGCCATACTTTAGCTACACCAGGGACGTGCGGTCATATGAGGCAGGTGAGGCAGAGCCTCATCTTGAAAAGTAACAACAACAAAATATATATATATATTTTATAAAAAAAATTATGAAATAAAATAAATATTCATATTTCTCTGCGTGTGCATGCGTAGAACCTTTGAGCTGAGCTCAAAACGCATTGAAAAATCATGTAGGTGAGGCACACAGTACCTCTGCCTCAATGAAGGGGGCGTGCGAGAGCGCACCTGTCGGGGTTATGCTGGGGAACGTTGCTCTTCTTCTACACTTCTGTGGAATGGAAGATTTTATTGCTAAGCTGAAGCAGTTCTCAAAACTGGACTTTCAGTCCAAACGTGAAATGATTAATAATGGGAGACCCATGCCGGAGCTAAAAGGTTCAAAAGCCAAATTCCTTTGAACATGTTTGGAACCTCAAGAATAAATTTGGTTTTGAAATTACAGCGGCAGCTCCGTTGATTTCCCATTATTTCTCTTGGGATTGTTTTGCTACACATACAGTACAAATGGATTTGAATTGGAGTGACACGATTAACTTAACAAAACTTTGCTGTTCCAGTGTTATGAGTTAGTGCGCTTGAGCCTGGAGGAGTGTGACATCACAGTTGACAACAACAGTTTCATTGAGCTAAAGAGCTCAGGGACAACCCCTCCAGGTGAGAATCCACCCCACGCATCTATGCAGCCACAATACTTAACTGTCTGCCTGTTCATTCCACATGTTTGTTCTGTCACTGTCAGTCATGGAGTCAGCTGCATTATGTTCACCATGGGCTAACCTGGCCTCTTGCTACTGCTCGATTCAAGCCGTTTGTTTGATGGGATGTGTTTGCTCTCTGAATTCCAACCCCTGTCTCCCTAGTGCCTATTGTGTTTGAGAACTACTACGAAAGGGAACCTTGCACGGACAGCAACTGCATTGGGGGACGCTTTGGAGGAGGGGTCATGAAAAGGTGAGGAATGAAGATGCTTGAAGCATCTTGCGCTGAGTACATTGACATTTCATAGTACTCCAGCTGTAATAGGGATAGCTCTAACAATACAGTCATATTTTCAACTTAATAATGATGGGGTTTAAGATCTAATTTTAAGTTCTTAGCCATATTTAGTTAATTTAGACCAAAGCGTCCACCAACTGATAACGTATCACTGCTGTCCATTGCTGTTTCTAAAGTCCCTTAAACAGCAGTTGTTAAGCCCCTAGTGTTTTATTCGAGTCACTAAACCTCGAGTCCGAGTTGGGCCAATTGTGCTGTTGTTGGAATCTGCAAGGTGTTTGCAGGCCTTATGTAGTTACATTGCTAGTTTTCTACGAAACAGCACACAGGTTTTAATTTCGAAAAAATACTGCAGCAAGTCATTGCATTGCATCAAATAATATAACGAGTAAACAGATACACTTCATGTCTAAGTTTCAGCTTCTCTCTATATATATATATATATTTATGTATATATATTTCAGCACAGTACACACACGATAGGCCTCTCAGATTACTGGAATAAAATTGGTAATACCTCCTATCAGAATTAAACATCAACTTTTAGCTGCTATGCTGTTCAGTTCCGGGACCAACTGGATGACATCAAAGGTGCTCCAACTGTAGCCAGTTTGAATTCTTGATCTAAGACCCAATTGTTCTCAGATGCTTTCTCTTAACTGATCAAATGCACTCTACTTTTTATTTATTTACGTGTAGCTTCTTTTTTTTATTTGAGTTTTCTATGTTCTTTAATACACTTTTGCCTTTTATGTTGTATGTAGGTTTTCAAATCTTTTGCAAGGAAACAGCTCTGGTGGCAGCAGGAACAACGTCAACGATGGTTCAGTGTCAACAGCTACACCTCTTGGTGAGAATTGTCCCCTGGCGAAAGAAACCAAATGTAATGTGTACTAACTTCTGCTGTGTGCCGACAGTGAATGGTATAATGTTCTGTGTTATCTTTTAAATATGATATATAGCACGCTAAAGTAGCAACCTGACAAGCAGTGTCTCTCATCTGAGCATTGACATTATACAACAATTTGCCACTTTTTGAAGCATGCTTTTATAGGCAATGAGTATTCAAATTAATTTTCATGATATACAGGGATAGATAAATACACCTGCCATTCCAACTAGCTGCCTAGGCTATGCACTTTGCAGTTCTGTGGTTTGGGTCGGACCACCCCCTTGAAAATATATATAAAAGTTTCTACAACACTGCATCCCCAACTATATCACCAAAGGACATGAATTTGCATGCTAGCAAGCCTTTTATCAGTGCCAACTGTGCTGTTGTTGGTGTATGTAATGATTTGTATGTCTTTTTGGTTGTCAGATTGCTAGTTTTCGACCAAAAATGTCTGTATTGTTCTTTACTTACAGCAGGGAATGTAACATTGCTGTCACAGAGGTCATTCCTTTACCACTAGGTGGCAGCCAAGCCCAACTCTTAAAAATAAGAGCCCCTTGCACGATGTCAGAAATATCTTTTGCCCTGGTAGGATGATGACCTGTGACCCCATCAGCCTTAATAATTTAAAGGTTGACATGCCCCTAGAGAATTAAGTCAATGTTACCGCTGGCGCTGGGCATAATATATTTAATATACAGCCATGTTTTAACCCTCAGCTGAAGACGGAGTGTATGCGTCAATTCCTGGATGTCTACCCGGAGGAGCACCACGGGTTGCAGCAGTGGAGGAGTACCAGGCGCTCTATGACTACATCGCTCAGGTTAGGCAAAGGCAAAGCCTGAACACAGGACTTCCTGTAAACTCACCTGGCACCAGGTCTCTGGGATATTTGCTTTCAGGGGCTGTGAAACATGAGAATGGCTGGATGTGTGTGTGTGTGTTAGTGAGAAATAGAGAAAGGTCAGAGAGGGAGGGGGCTTTCTGTTACCTGCCATATACATGCTACTTGTAAAATAAACAAAATGAACTGTAGGCATATGTAACTGGCTACTACTGTGTATAAGAGGAGGAATCCTCCTGTCAGTCATTACCTGACAAAAAAAAACTAGCAGTAGACAGATAATCATCACAGGACACTGAATCTAACTGCCCATGTCCTATGCCCTATGTGTGTGTGCCTGTTTGCTTACATTTCCCCAGGGCTCAGATGAGCTATCCATCTCTGTGGGGGAGATAGTTGTGGTGGTGGACCAGGGGGACGATGGCTGGTGGACGGTGGAGAGGAACGGCCAGTCGGGTCTCGTCCCGGGATCCTACCTTAATAAAGCCTGAGAGGACTCACACACACAGACGTCTGAGAGGGCCCTGTTACAGCTCATCAGCTGTGTGGGCTCATCTGACTCAGAGGTGTAAAGCACCATCTTAACAGCAGGTTTTATTCCGGGTAACATATTTATATTATGTGAGAGGGGGAGTTCATTTCAAGCAGGCACTACAGGCTGGCATAGCACAGTCAGAGTGCATTAGATCTAGTAGTAACTGAACTGAATGTTGAATTTCAATATTTCTTTAATGTAATGTATACATTTTAAAATGAGTTGTTACTATTCTGTTGCAAAGGATGTTCCTGGTTGGGGGATGTTAAATTAAGTTGTTCTGTGTTCATGGCATGGTGAATTTCAACTCAGTCATAACCATCACTACTGTGTGTCATTATGTTCTTGTTTTTTGTTGTAAGTTTATGGTATGGTCAATAATTCAAGAGGAGTTGTGGTTTTCTTTAGCACAAACTATGTGAATGCATTTGATGCAAAACATCTAGTTAAGTTTCAAAACTCGCTTATGAGTCAAAATATCTCATTAATATTCAAACTGTTATTTCCTTTAACTGTAAACATGTTTTTACCACGATTAAACTGCCCTGTTCCTTTATGGCAAGACGACCAAGGTTATATTCACATGTCACGCTTACGCATTTACTTATTTAGACATATAAACCGAAACGGTCACTATATTTACACTGTACTTCCTCTTCTAAAATATGAGGCAGTAGAAAACCCCTACAGGCATGACTGAGCATGTTTCAATGTCATTACTAAGGTAGCCTGCCAGCAGGTGTGTGCACATACACACACCCTGACCTGGCAGACTAGACGAGTGTGTGGAGTGCTGCAGTAGGCACGTCTGCATACAGAAGAATTTCTGCAACCCAGCCTGGGGACAGCTGACTTGGAAACAATGACCGGAGTTCAACGTGTGTGCACACACACACACACACACACACACCCTCTACATGCGCTGTCTGCATCAGATGACCGTGTAGTCTGATCCACCTGTGTCTGAGGTATCAGGTGTCCCACCTCTCATGAGACTGGTGATCCGAGAGGCCTGCCATGTCTGCAGAGAGACACAAATACAAGTTTGAAAAAGTCCCCAATGCTCAGAGTATCAGATCTATGGTGGAGGTAGCCAAAAACTGACTTTCTGAGACTAAACCAAACAGATTTTTTTCTTCAGGTGCTCTTAGCCAAAAGGCAGAGAAGCGATGTACCATATCATTTAACAGGTCAAGTCATTGGTACAAGTGAGGTCGGATGGGTGACAGCTGCATATGTGCAGGAGGTTCCCTCCCCTAAACCACTCCTCCAGCGGCATGAAAGAAACAGCACCCTCACACACAGATTCCCCTCAGGCTAACTTAACATGAGGCAGCCTGGGAAAGCACTGAACTTTAACCCTTATCCATTCTGACACACTGAACAAGTGTGTTTGGTCTTGCATATGAACAAAGACCCCCTGGCACAATAAGGCTTTCAGCCAATGCTCTTTGTTTGACTTGGGGGGTGAATCTTAAAAGACAAGACCAGAGTCATGTGTTTCTATGCTGGGGATACTGTGAGACCATGATCAAGTGATCAGAGAGGGGGATGGTTTGAGAACAGACTGCCATACTAAAAATACCAGCACATGAACAGCTGATGTCGATTCTTGGGTCCCTTCAGCCTCCCTCTACTTTTTTCTTTTTTTTTTTTTTACACCTTGAAACACAAAATACAAGAGGCCATCTGGAATTGGATTTTACAAGTTTTATTTTAGTAAGTCTTTTCCCCCCTTAATCTATTCATCTTAAGTTGAACGTTCATGTTCTACGAAGCTACATTTCTTTTTCTCAAAAAAAAAAAAATCAACTTTAAAATCTACACCTTAGCAGTATACTCAACTCCACACAAGAAGCAAGGGAGGACAACAAAAAGAGAGAACAGTAACAAAATGTAACATTTTTAGTACATAATATGTAGTGCATGTAGAATATTCCCAAAGATGCCCGTCTGAATCAAAAGAGAAGCGATCTCCCCCAAATTGCTTCTCAGTTCTGTTGTTCGTTTAACATTTGTTTTGTTGAAAGACATATCAGTTTCCAAACTGAACAAGATTATGAATACAGTATGAACACATTTTAGATGACTTTCATGGACCCAAAGCACTCCTACAGCAGCACTCCTGAACAGAAAGATGCTGGTGATGAGGTTGTGCTGGGTAGAATGAAGGACAAGCACGTTTATTTTTGTAATGACGCACACACACTCGCAAGGATGTTAGATCTGAGTGATTGTGTGAGAAAAAAAAAGAGAAAGGGAGAGCAAGACGAGGGGAATCCCTGCCTTGACTATTTACATGAAGTCATTTTTAAATATTTATAAAATATTCCAAAAGCCGTACACATAGTGCAAACTGACGCATGAGGAAAGCAGAAATTCCACATTTAGTTCCCTCCAGCGCTGCCTTCCTTCACAAGAGAAGACTGATGCTCTCTCATCACCCCACCCCCCCCCCCACCCCCCACCCCCATCATAAAAATAATCTAAATTAAAGTAGTCAGTGTCAATGCCTCGTCTCAAAAACAGAAAGGGGGGGGGGGGTGTTGACTGCCATTTTTGAATTTGGCTTGTAGCATTTGAGGAGAACAAATAAAAGTAGTGAGTATAAAACATCATCTTACATACAGCATGTAAATAAATAGTATAGTCACTAGGTCACCCGTCACCAGTGTATAGAGTGAGCATCTCAGTGAAAGGTGGGTTTACTGCCAACAGCAGAGGAAAGCGAAACTGACGGCTAGAAGCCTCACTGACCCTCACAGGCACAATCTTAAACCTTAGGGGTATATGTGTGTATGTGTGCCTGTGAAAGTGTGTGTGTGTGTGTGTATATAAATGTCAGCTCTATGCATATGTTCCTCCAGTGACGAGCAGCTCGTAAGCAGGGTCTCTGCTCCTGCGGCACAGCACCACGCAGGCACACAGCATCCCCAGCATCTGGAGGAGGAGAGAGAGAGAGAACAGGGGACAGGGCAACACAGAAACAACAGAGAACAGAGAAAGACAGACCGTTAGAAAACTGCATGGAAGAGTAAGGCAAAACAAGGCAGAGAGAACATGTCAACTATTTAGCTCAGAATCAGGATCACTAATTGTAGTCACCCATATAATAAAGACAGATGAATCACTGGCATAGTCAGAGCACAGTGATGTACACACACACACGAGCCAGAGGAGAAAGCCTGGCCCGCTTCAATTCTGTTTGTTGTGATCTCAGGGATTGGTGGAGGGAGGGGGGGGCACACTGATAAAGACTGCACGCACCCACACAATCAGCAAGAACAAAGGGAAACCTCCTCTGCAAAAAGCCTCTAGAATTACTGCAGGTCAGGCAGCTACAATCACCACTCGCCTGTGCTGTGTGGAAAAAGCACTCCTCACAGAAATGCTGCAGCAAATCCACATACAATACAGACAGTCTATGCTGACAGCTCTAGAACCTGCTGTATCAGGAAGCAAGTGCCAGAATTAGGGATGACTTACAAACCTACAGTAAACTAAAATGACTGCCAATAGTAGTAGTACTAAATGCTGATGCACTGTTGAGAGGGTGTAAGCAATCGAAATGGGAGTTGGAGGGTCCAGTGTGCAGCCCTGCTTAAGAAGTGGAGACTTAATACCGAGCTGTGAGCGCATTCCTGTGAGTCGCCCGAATTAAATCCTCTCCTTGTGTGTGGGCTGCAGTCTCTGCCTGCTCAGCCATTTCAAGCTAGCAAGCCTTCATTTCAGCTCCAAAAACACAACTCCCGCTGCTCCCAGACTCTGCTCTGCTCAGTAACAACGATACCAATAACAACAACAATGTCCTCTTATCACAGCTTCCTTTCTCTTAAGTAAACAACTAACACAAGGAATCGTGATGACAAATCCCTCTATCCAAGGAGCCATCTCTGGGAAATACTGACTAACTGAAAGGGCTCGCCAGCTTATTTGGCATAAAAAATTAACAAATGCGAGTAGTGAACTGAACCCACAACCTGGCATGTTGCGCATTCCCTCTAAACTCAAAGCCAGGGGAGCAGCGGACATGTGTGTCAGCTTGGGCTAACTGTGACACTGGGAGGCTTTTTGATCTGTGTTTGTTTTACTGTTTGCCAGCAGGGCCTGAGATGCCCTGTGAGTCAGGGGTTCTTTCCCTCCCTGCTGGGGCAGGAAGTGGCAGCTCCTCATGACTGTTCTCATCTGACTGACTGAAGACACAGAGCCCTGACACAATGAGGTCAGTGCGGAGAGCGTCCCTCCCCTCTCCCTTCTCTCTGACTGCTGCTGCTGCTTCTGGGAGCCCCTAAACCTCTTACACACCAGAGAGAAGGCAGGAAAGATCAAGTGTCAAGCACGCACGCGCACACACACACACAGACAGACAGACAGTCACACACACACGATAACAGGAAGTGACAGCTTGAGTTCAGGTCTTCCTGGTTTGCCCGAGAAAAAGGGAAAGAAAACGTGTTCAGGAAAAGTTTAATTGTTTTTAACCTCCTGTTTCCATGGAGGAGGAATCAGTTACCTGGATGGCAGCAAACGTCAGAGCAGCCCAGATGACGTACATCATGATCTCCTTTAACTTCTTCACAACGAGTGCTTCACAGCCCTAGAGATGAAAGAAGAGGGTGTGGCAGATTGGATTAAGGAAGAAATGAGGGTAAAAAGCAGGTGGCTATTCCGGCTTTTCCATCAGAATGAAGAGGTGTGCAAATGTGTGTGTGTATGTGTGTGTTACTTCACATTAGTAACTCACTGCTCACCTCAGGGTACAAGTCTCCAGGACGCAGCATGGAGCCGGTGCAGTTGTTCACGTTGGGTTTGCAACAGCTGAGTGGCACACTGTTGTTGCGCGACTCGTTGAACCAGCGTGTGTACCTCCAGTCCGAGTAGTCGTGAATTCCGCAGCAGTGAAGCTGGAGGCATTTTCAGAAACCAGTTCTTTGTCACAATCAAAGAGCAGATTGCCTTGTTGACTTCATACTTTAGGTTAACAAGTACCTCCACTGTGGTCATAGATAAGCACCTGAAAACCAGCTAAACCCACTAATCAAAAGCCACACTCACCTGTCTTTGAACATAGTCGATAGCACGGCTTGGGGCATCAGTGTTCGTTCCATTGTATTCATTATAGACGGTTGTGATGGACCTATTCACCTCATCTTCTACCTGTAGATAAAACGATAAAGATCTATGAGCTCCACCTCAGTTTAAGCCATAGCAGACACGTGCCTTGGCAAGCTGATGCAGCAATGCGACAATGCCACCTCAAACCAAAGAAAGGTGTGGGAACTCAACCTTTGACAAACATTGAGACTATTCAGGATGGGGCCTCACCTTTGCTCTGTAGATGTATCCCAGCACAACCACCGCCACCTCAGTCACAAAAACCAGCAGCAGAATGATAACAAACTGGAAAGGAGGATGAAGACATTGTCAATGGTGAAAAGATTATAACCTTTAAATGAACTTTTGGTCAGTACAGACCCAATGTGAGCTTTACATACAGATGTAAACACATAGCTTACTGTACAGCCCACTGTTGTATTTTCAGTAACAAAGTGCACATGAAACATGCGGTTCTGGAAAAACTGAATTATTTAGCAAAGGTATGTGTGCGTAAAAAAAAAAAAAAACTGATAGAGAATACTAAAATCCAGCATCACTTGTAGGCTGGAGGAACATTAATCTTTCATCCTTGATGGGAGTCCTGTGTTCCAGAACACGGGGGTTGAGGCCAATTTAATGCTTTAATCTCTATAAGGTTCTGCTGTGATGCATGTCCCACTGACCGTGGCCAAACCACAGCGGCTCTCCCGGATGGTGGCGCAGCAGCCAATCAGACCGATGATGAACAGGAGTGCACCCACGGCAATGATGACCACGGCAGGGATGAGTGTGTACACATCCTCAAAGAAATGGTCGTAGTCGTCGTAGGTGATGAACACGTAGGCCCCCACATAGCAAAGGATGCCAGCCGCCGCCTACAGAAACAGACAGAGCAACCTGTGAGAACAGAATTTTGAGGCCTAAATGCTCCTGATGCCACAAAGGCATGATAATTACCTAGGGATGCACGATAATATCGGCACGACATCGGTATCTGCAGATAAAAGCTTCAAAACTTAATTATCGGCATCTGCAGATATGCACATTTCTGCCGATGTACCTGGCCGATAAAGTGACGTTCAAATTATGCGCACGTGAAGCAAATGTTTTGGTTACTATGAGCGCCAACAACGTAATTCAACACGTCGGCTGTGTGGCAGTACTTCACAGTATCAGAGGATGTTGACATGCTATTTGTCAGGAAACTTTTCAGGAGATGGAAGAGGAGACGACAGCTTGGCCGTAACGTAGGTTGCATGCATAGATGCAGACCACCCGCGTGCAACGCTTTGCAACATTACCTGTCGCGCGCTAATAGAAGTTAATAAGTTGCTAGTTAGCTAGACAACACTAGCTAGTTAGCTTGCATGCTACGTGACACCAGCGAAGTTGATGATCTCATTTGACGGGATGTGAAACGTTATGTCACTAGCCCACGCTATCTGTACATGGCTTACTTTTGCATATATGGAATTTATAAAGCTAACTTGGCAATAACCTTACATAGATTAGTCTAGAAATCCTAGAAGGGATGTTGTCGGTAGGAAAACTGTATGATCAGGGAAAGTGTATTAAAACCGGATGTCGTCACTTTAAGCCGGTCTCATGGACAAGGACCTTTGATTTATTCTGTAGGAACCATGCCGATGCCTGACTTTTAATATTGTGTGACGTTGTTGAAGTTCAACATTAATAGCGATTGAATTACCCTTGTGTCGTGTAATCGCTAGCGGTAAATAAACGTTAATAACTTGAATGACTGATTAAGGATATATGTTACACATCACAAACACATGTAATCGATGGGTTTTGGGGGAAATGAGGTAATTGGTTAGCTTAAATTGCAGTATCTTAGGCGAGCTAATTGACCTGGCTAGCTATAGCGGAATTAACAGTGCTAGCTTTGTGTTTGGTCATATAGCTTCGTAAAAGTTCGGTTAACAAGTCACTTGTGTGTTTAGTTGTATGACTTCGTAAAAGTTCGGTTAACAAGTCAATTGAGCATTAAGCCACCTGACTATAATGGGTCTATTCATATCAGCATGCTAACGTTAGACTTATTAGCAGCGAGGCTAGCTAGCTACTATGTGTTCCAATGGATTGTTGGTCTAAGCGTTAGCTTCAGTTAAGACCTACGTGTACCACATGAACAACTAAACGAGTCAATGTAGACATATAAAAAGTTGTGTAATTAGCTTTATTCACATAAGCCGTATAACTTCAAAAAAATAATAATAATTTAAAGAAAACCGATCGTTTGCATGCCAGGCGATCAACACAACTTCTCAACTAAAAAGTAAAGGTCCTTGTCCATTTCTGCTGAAAAGCTTTATCCAACCAGAGACCGGCTTAAAGTGACGACATCCGGTTTTAATACACTTTCCCTGATCATACAGTTTTCCTACCGACAGATGTTATTAAACTGTAAGTCAGTTAACCAACGTTAGCTTGCCAAGTTAGCCAAGTTGCATTTCCAGAGTGTAGTTGTTCAAGTTGGTACTGTTCAAGTATGAAAATTGTGACGTGAAAATATAAATAAATCTGCCATATTTGAAATCATTTCAATAGTTTCATGAGTGAATGTTTATTTCTAAAATGATACAAATCAAGTTTTTAATGTCCTGTATCTACAGCAATACCCTATCATAATAACAGATTAATTCTAGTACAGGAGAGACTTTTCAATAATTAAAAAGCAGAGGTGAATATATCGGTATCGGCATCCGGCCAAAATGAGCTTGTAAATATCGGCATATCGGATATCGGCTAAAATTCAATATCGTGCATCCCTAGAATTACCTTTTACCTGAAAAGTGTCTGATCACACAAAATACTTTGTTAATGGACTACCTGAAATACTAGAATAACTGGAATGGAACTACCAAGTTGATGTGTCCTTCATTTTAAATGCAGAAAAATGCTATAACAACTGATAAGGAAACCTGATGTTATCAAGAGTCAAGGAGAGATCTGGAACTCTCCCAAGGTGTTCCCACAATCATCTTCAACTTTTGTTTAAATATATGTTAGGATCTTTTGAACCTTGCCTGATTGGAATGTTTGTAATTGACTTCCTAGAAGATGGGGAAAAAAAGTAAAATGCCAAATGTGGTGGTTGAATAGTTACTAGTTAATCGTCTGGCAACTGCAGAGAAGCACTATCTAAGTCTCACTGAACACCACAGTCTTATTTTGTAGGGCATAACTACGTCTATCTCTCTTAATGCATACACGAGGACTGCCAGGCTGAATAAAAACGCATCGACCAACAACCACCAAGTCATGACAACAAACGCTCTATATGAAGGGAGGGGCAGAGGGGTGCTTTGAAAGCACTGCAGTGGCCTAGTTTTTTTTTTAAGTACTCAAAACGAAGAGGGATACCAGTGGTCATCGGAGGTGGTGGGAGGTGGCGGGCGTACAAAAACCCATCGTGGAACACCATTACAGCACAGCACACGCTGAACACATCCTCGTCGCTAGGATTTCTGGCGAATATGACCCATTGAAGAGTTCATTTCTCGAATTCAGTCGCTGTCACACTCGCTCTTTCTGTCACTGTGATCAAGTCAGTGAGTGTGAAATTCAGCATGAAGTGATCGGACATTTTGCATCCAGTGGAACTATTACAACAGCTAGTTCGATCGCAGAACAACCTGCAAGTCACAGCACCACTTAATCTGTCGTATGTAATCCCACCCCTTATTACATATACGATTTTACAGTTAAATTACACAGATACACAAAATAAGTCAAAATGTGGCCCAAACCACAGATAAATACTGCCAAGCTAGCCAATTCATTATCTTAAAAGCTACGCGGTGGTGGCGGTGATGCTGCTGCTGCGGGTGGCTCACCTATGCGGTAACATTAGTCTTCTACTACGGACAACTTAATCCTTCAGACACCGTACACACTTCCATGAAATTCTGAGTGATTTCAGACCTCTGAACAACTCGTTCTCTTGTCTATGTTACAAAACGTTTGGTATTAAGTTCCATCTGCTGACATTCACTTGCCGTTAGAGCTAGCTGATACACTACTGTCGAGACACAGCTTGTCCGCTGCAGACAGGAGGACTGCTAGCACTGCTAGCTAGCCCTCTTGATAACATTACCGGTGCCCGTCTCTGACATTACCAAAGGCACGAAGCTAACAGTAGCTATTGGACCCGTGGCTAAGAACATAGAACTGTAAACCATTCGGCCTCACATGGCACTACCTTAGATTAGAAAAACGAATTCCCAGCTGACTAAAAAAGGCAAAGGTTAACCAGGTAGGCTTGCTTTTCTATCAAGTTCACGTTATTGTTTACTCTGTGCTTTGTTAACATGACGATACGACAACATAACATTAACCATTGTTACTGGTGGCTAAAGGTTACGCTACAGAAAAAAATGGAAACACAATCTTATTGTTGATACAAATTGTATAAATATTTAAACGTATCTTAATCTATTAATTGACAAGATGAAAATTGAGTCAGCTAGCTAGCTAGGTAACGTATATTGAGGAGCGCTGCATCCTCGTTCGCTTGCTGGGTGGCTGGCAAGGAATCACCGATAACCAGACAATGTTTAAGTTAGCCCGTGATAAATAGGCTATTTGCTGCGTAGAGTAACGTTAGCTTAGCGTTTGACGCATCGTTATTCAGAAATGTAAAAATAAAACCTAAGACTTACCCAGAAAATAAGATTCAGAAAGACCAGGACGGTCTTTGAGGAAGTAATACCACACTGACCCATAGCGATATATTATATCCAAAGATGTTGCAGAAAAGATGTTCGTTGCTACTATGCTTGTAAAATGGCTGGCTGGCTGTTGTGTCCCATGCCACGACAGCCTCTACTCCACTCTGATCCAAACGCCGCTACTACCGGCTGAATCAGGACATGTGATGCGATGACCTCATAAGCCTACATGTTGACATTCCTGTGCCTGTGGATAATAGTGATGCACTTTTTGTTGCAAGGTCTTTGAAATCCATAAAGCCTGTGAGGGTCTATATACATATTATACAATTCTGATCAAAGGCACATTTTACAAATATTTTAATAAGCATTGACAGAGTCGATTGTGTAAAGAATTACATTGATAAATCTGATCATATCTACACGAATTACACATATGGTGTTAGTCGCTGCTGACATCTAGTGGCCAGTACCTCTTTCGAGAAAAAAGTCAATTCTTTGTACAGTATTTTACAGTTGCGTCATAAAACTCCAGACACAAATGGCTCGAAGTGACTATAGCCTGCCAGACAATGTTGTAAGCGAACAGTACAAAAGTGACTCTAATTGTCATATAATTAATACAGTTAACAACCAGTGGGCTCAAAATGGCAGTGGTCAATTATGGAAGCGACAATAAAAGGCAAGTCTGGCAGAGGATGCAAGAGATAGAATTCAGCCAACGCCAAGTACTTAGCTTTAAGGTAGCCTTATTTACATAATGTGCGACATAACTGAACACTGTATATATTATTGCAAATACATTAGGACAGCTACAAAAGCAACACATTTCCCCAAAAGATCCACTTGTAGCTATAACAGCATTTCATTTATGATGCATACATATCATTAAAACACCTGCAAAATGGGAATTTGTTACATTTGAATATAAACTCTGATTCTCTGAATATAACAATCACTTATAGTTATTGCAATCTTTTACTTCTTCTGATTAAGAGCAAGCTTTTTAAAAGCTAAAGTCAGCATGAGTTCCAAATATTTGATCCCAGTGGCTAAAGTGGGGTGCAAAGTTGGTGCTGGGTTTCTGATGGTGGACATCATGCTTGCTTGGTCCACCGTAGAACCCAAATGGAAAAAGACGCGATGTGGACCAGGGGAAGTCATAGCCACAATGGTCCTCCACTGAAACATACACAGGAACCACCATAAACACCCAAGTTGTGAGCAGGTGACATCTCAGCAGTACTGGATTCAGGGTGGTCCAGAGGCCTACAGTGACCAGCTCCCAACCTCCCAGGCACTGTGTAGCCAGGGCAAAGGGGGCCATGTAGTTGTGATGGATGGCATGGAAGGTGACATACAGCCAGCGGATCTTGTAGTGGAGTAAATGCCAAATAAAGTACTGAAAGTCAAAGAGTAGGAGGTTTCCAGTCACACCACCAGCAAGCTCCAACAAGGTGGGGGCCCGTTCAGGTATGGGAACGGGCGGTCGCCATGCCCACTGAGCCACAGATGCTGGGAAAACCAGGAGCAGGTGATTCCGTAGGGTGACCCCTGCACAGTGGAGCAGCATGGCAAGAGTGGGCCTTTTACCTGGCTGGATCTTGAAGCGCTGGACTGCCGGCCGCCTATCACCCATTATGTCACAGACTATATGATATGATAACACGGTCAGCACCACAGGGAAGAGAGGGGACCTCATGGTGTCAGAGTGATAGAGCCGCAAGTGGTCCCACAACTGCTGGAGAATAGAGTCCTCCTTGTCATAAACTGTTGATAATACCTCACAAAGAAAGCTTAAGTTCATTTTTGCAGAGTAGCGTAGTTTCCCTTACTTGTTATTTGGCTTTCCTCAGCTCGATCTGCGATCTTGAAGATGCACTAGCATCTGTCTGCTCTGATGCAATGCTATACTATATGTGTAATGAAATATTTACAACCCCTTCACGTCTCTTAATTATGGAACAGCAAACGACATACACGGGTAATACTTTAAAAGGAAAAAAAAACAAGCATTACCCAATTTCACCGTCAAATTATAGCAGGCAAATGTAGTTATCATTGCTGCAGACGCACTCACAGATTGTTGGATTTTTCTGCAAAAGACATACTCCTTAACAGCAGAGGGCGGAAAAGGACCGTGTGTTGGTGAACGTTTAAAAGACCATTGAGTTATGGGTCAAAGTGCATGGTATGTTGGAAGCATACACAAGAGGAACCTGAAGTTGTGACAGCTACGACGTGTTGTTTGTAAATAGTAATTTGTAAATGTGGAGACGAAAATTGTATGTCTTTGCAGCCGATAACTTGATTAATCACCCGTCTTCTTTTTCCGAACGAAAACGTCTTGTACGAAGAAAATCAAGGTAACATACTTAGAAGACTGTTCTGCTATTCCGTTGCTATCCACAACGAGTCTAGTTACCTTACATACTTGTTTATGGCTGAGTCTGGTTACGAATGTGTGAACGTTACATAAACCGAATATTATTTTTAGATTAGATATTGATACAGCCCATAGAGACAGAGCGAACACCAAAGGAGAAAACAATCAATCGCTCTCCATTGACTTTGTGTTGCATGAAAGCGCCTAGTCACTTTCGTCTGCTAGCACACAACTGAAAAAATGCCTTAAAGCTGCTGTGTGGTGGGATGCATTACCAACAGGGTAAAGAATATAGAACTACGTTTTTTAAAAGGTACCGAACCGAAAAACTGGGCCTGGGAGACAAAAGTGTATACTAGGCGTGAGGCATCTGCAGGAAGAAGAAGCTGGGGGATCCTGAGTCCTGACAGTATGTGTGCAGCAAGCAATTTGTCATTGATAGTTCACATATCCGAATGTCAGTTTTTGGCTACTATATTTCTTTGAAATTAATATAAAGTATTTTGACAGTATACAATTTGTGTTATAGTGGAATGTGGGTAAATCAGAAGGCTATACAGTAACACGTAGCCAACATTAGTTTTCTAACAGCTAGCTTGTCCCATCATCACTTTAGTTAAAGCAGCCATAAGTAGCTCTGTTCCAAAACTAGCAAGCTAACTACCTAAAAGGCATGCAAAAGCCTTGCAAACACCACCAACAGCCCAGTTGGCACTGATAAAAGCTTGCCAACACACTAACTGGTGTCTTTTGGCAGTATAGCTGGCAATGTCATGCAGTGTAAGCTTTTCTTCCATTTTTGCCAGGTGTTCCAGCCCGGAACACAGAACTGCATAGTGCATATCCTGGATGGCTATTGGGAAAGACACAGGTGTTCATCTGTCTTTCACATGACCATATGCCATCAAAATTAATTTGAGGATGGTACCAAAACTATTTGCTTATAGAACCATACCTCAAAAAGTGTCAGATGACTGCATAGTGTTGCTTTAATATCAAGCAACACTATTGCCTTTCAGCCCTTGGTTGCATAGATTGTTTCCCCCTCCAGTGGGCGTTGTTTTCAGACTCTGACGCATTTTTTATTGCCATTGTCTTTGGCAAGCTAGCAGGGAAGAATGTGTAGCTAGAGAGAGATCTCAGTTTTAATGCAGCTCCCATGCTCAATGTACTGTACCTCACGACCCCAGGAGTGCTACTTTATAGGCCACTGGGATCACACACAGAACATGGGAACAGGAGGAAGGTCTTATACTCAGACATAGCACTTACACTAACGCCAATATAAAGCAGGGCTGAACTAAGGCATTAACATGCTAATCGTAGACACAAGACACAACCCCCCAGGGCCTTAGAGCTGGTGGCAGCGGTACAGAGGGCCCACAAGTTGACAGCAATGATGTGGTGCAGAAGACCCCTGGGTTGTCAACGGTGCTGTGGAGGTCCGTCACCCGTTTTCTCTGATGGTAATGTGGAATGCTATAGCCGCAGCACCCAGACAGAGCATGGCTTTGGTCGCCAGCGAAATCTTCATCTCAGTCTCAATCTCCAGTGGACTCAGTCTTCTGCCAGGCCAGGCCCTCCAAGCGACAGCGGGTGTGCTCAATGGCCTGCTGCAGTTCCTGGATCTCTCCCTCCATTCCTCGGGGTGGCGCTCATCTCACTTCTGACACCAATGTGGAAAGCTAGGAAGAAGGCACAGCGAGACAGAGTTACGTTTTCATGCTGCCCCTGTGCCGCCTACACTGCAGAATCTCGGGAGTGCCACTTTATTGGCCAGTGGAGCACACACACAGAACAAGGAAACCGGAGGAAGGTCTTATAACACTTTCACTGATAATGGACTGATATGAGAACTTATAGTATTAATGCCTTACGTTCTGCCCTTCTTTAACACACACAGACGAAATAATATCAGCATTAAAAACAACTCACTACCAGTATTGGAACTACACTCTCATACTCATGTGCAGAAGTGGTGCTGCCCCTTGCATGCTACAGTATGTTTGTGAAAATAGAAAAATGCACTGATTCTGTTTATTAACCTGGGCTTAAAAACACAAGGAGAACCAAATAGGGCAAACATCATTGGTTAAATACAATGAGAAACAGGTGAAAACAAAGCAGACAATGACCAGGCTAATAAACCGAATCAGGAGAGTCAGAGACTCAAGGAACAGAAGCACATGGCTACGTAAACAAAACACATCACAAAACATCACCTTAATTAATATAGTTTGGTTCAAGGTACCATTTTGTGCATTTTCTAATTAAAGCTCATTCCGGTGGTATGATTGTTTTTATGGTAGACCTTGTCATACATGGGCAATATACACTTGAAATATCGGTGTGAAATATTTTTTTCCATGTCTAATGATTCATAAATCAGAAGTTCAGTATTTCTTTCAGACATACACTTAGTTGCCAAGAAAGTACAAAATGTAAAAGATCGGATGTGACTCAGTGTGAAGATATAGTGCTAAGTAAAGCCACAAAGTAAGCCACAATTTGGCAAATATGCAACTGTTAAAGACATCTAATATTGTAGAACAATCAAGCATAGTTCAAAAGTAATGGAACTACTATTACACTATTTTTTAGCAACACATTGTTTTGCAGGCCAGGACCCTTTCTGTAAAGCCTCCATATATCAGAAACCAAAGAAGATACAAGCCAAACATTTTGCACATTAGGTGTTGGACACAATGGCATAAAATATAAAGCAAATCCGAATTGCAGTCAGAAAAACTTTCCAAAATCTGTTGATTTGACATGGAATTACCCTAAAGCAGGCATTTTCTTGCAGTGATTAAGTATTTGGGTATTTAGACCATACTCACTATTGCTGATCCTGCACTGTTTAACAGCTTGTTTACAGTTTTGCTTAAAGGGATGTCACGTTTTTCTCGCATATACCCAAATCCTCTCAGCCTTGTGTACTTTCTCCAAACTGGGGCAATTTGTCCATGTGCATAACAAGCAAGTACTGTTAGGATGTTGTTGATTCTGGGTCACTTGAATGGTTCGTTAAAATGTACGGGTTAGGTTATCTCGTAGACATGACAGGAATTGCTTGTAGATTAGTCTCAGTCTGTGACGCTTGGTTTGGTTTGTGAAGAGAAGATTGTCTTGGGAGTTTGATGCCAGCCAGATGTGATGTGACATGACATGCTTTACAGATAAAACTCACGTCTAGTGTCATAATGACACTGAAGGCACACTGAAGTGAATGAAAATGTCTTTATTAAGTTGGATGTTGATTGAAATCCTTTTAATTTTGCCAGACTTGCAAGTGTGATGCACATTAACTTGTTTTCATACAAATCTGCAGGGGTTCAGCAACTCAGCGAGTCAGTCAGTAAATTAAATGAAAGGAAAAAAAATGTATGACACATTACAATCTCACTGGACCCCTAACCACCCCGTTTGGAAGTTTGACAACATGTACAAGTTCGGTTTTGTGCTTTCCCATTTTACTCATACCTCATCTTCCTGTGCATGTTCTAGCTTCTAAATGGTGACAACAAATAGCTCCATATTCATTCACCAGTTGTCTTTATTCATAAATCATATTGCTGCCATTTGGGTTGCTCTCTGATATTCGTCATTTTACACTTGCAATATAACAAAATAGTGGAAGACGTGATTCTAAGATTTTTTGGGGATTTCTCTGTGGCACGTAGAACATGACCTTAACAATCCTGTTAAAGTGACCCACATCCATGTAGTAGGCTAAAGAATATAATTTTAGTAATAGTTGATTGTATCCATTAGGTATTTGTATGGCAAAGTGTTTATTTCATCATATTGTGATGTTTTGTTTGCTTTTTTAAATAGGTATTTTCAGATATGAATGGCAAACAAGCAGCTGCACTTTCAACTCGGGCAGAAAAAGAGAACAGGGTGTTGAGGGGACCACCTCATGCTGTGCCCCAGACACAACGAGTGTGCCACTTCTACTCACAGGGCAGGCACTGTAATTTTGGCAAGAAGTGCCGTTTCCTGCATCAAAGAGGTGAGGAAGCCAAGCAGGCCCTGAGCACCCTGGAGAACAACCCCCTAAGTGGGGCAGACGGGGGGCAGGCGGAGGGCCAGGAGCCAGCATGTCCGTCGTCTGTGTCAGACACACGGGAGACGACCAGACAAAAGACCTGCCAGCCCTCACCTGCATCCAGGACCAGCCAGCCCAGAGAGCGTGCCAGTCGCCCATGCCGCTACTTCCTCTCTGGGTTCTGTGCCATGGAGGACAGGTGCCGCTTTGTGCACCCTCAGCAGTTCCCGCCCGTTGGAGACCGACCAGGTCCTACTGGGGCAAATGGTGCCAGGGCGAGGACTCCCGTTGCCAGGCCGCACCAGGTGCAGCAGGAGGTCAAGCTGAGCGAGCTAACTGAGGAGGTCACTAAGCAGCTACGTGCCACGGAAATTAACCAGCTGACCAAGCGGTTCCCTAAAGACAGGCTGATTGTACAAGAGCGAGAGGATGGCAAAGTCACATACTACCGGGTCACAGTGCAGCCCACTGATCCTGACTGGGTAAAGTTTATGCACAGTTGACATACCATTCTTGAGCTATATGCCCCATGTCTGTTAACCCGGTAATTCTTATTTGAATGCATGAGAATGACTGGTTGTCTGCAGGATTAAGGCAACCTGGACATTTCTATGGGTCTTAGGCTTAGGTAGCCAAGAGGTTAAGTGAACATTAGTCAGTGGATCACAATGTTCCAAACAGAGGTAACAAGGTCAAGGTCCAGCTACTTTCCTTCGCAACATTGAATAATGGCCATTACTAGGCTGAAATGCTCCAATTCTTTTCATTCATGTTTCAGTTTCTTTCTTTTGTTGCCCCATTTGTTTTTGATTGCCTGCTAGACTAATAGGATAATGTTTGTTTTCATTGGAGCTCTCGGCAGCAGTGATTAATATTTGTATTATTCTTCACAAAGTAACAATTAGTTGACATTTGTGATGATAATGTTTGTACATGCAGCAGAATTCATTTCTGATATTTCTTGGACAGTTAATTGGTCGTAATATTAGTTCAACAGTTCAGTTAGTTTGACAGTTCAAGTAAATGTTTTCTGCACATTATTGCCAGCACATACCTGTCTGTCAAAAAACACCTTTGTGTTCGTCTTCTTTTCTTTACAGCCTTTTGATTTGAAGGATTTGGATGTCATGGTTTGCTTTCCAGACAGTTATCCTCAAGAGGTATGCATACACCACATCACCGTCCTCCTAGTCTCACAGGGTCAGATGGGACTTTGTCCCTTTACTACAAGACCAGCTAACAGGAATAGCTACAGAATCTGCCACTGATAAAGCTATACCCAAAACAAGCTACACCTTCCTGTAAGACCTTTCCCCAACTACAAGCTACACCATTTGTGTTCTTCTGGTTGAATCTGTGCCACTACTTGTAGGTAAGTCTTTACAACTATTTGGCTGGTCCCTTTAGAATTTAAGCCAAATTACCCAGTTTTCTCCAGACATATATGATGCTGTACATTTGGCCCCTGGCACTACCATCCGGTTAATTAGTCACTGTAAATATAATGTGCTCACTGCTGCATTACATTCAGGCAGATTGTACTATTTTAGGTGTTCACAGTGGACATCCCAAAAGACCAAGACCTGCCTTCGGTAATGGGAAGGTAAGAGCATAAACTGAACACATTCTATCATGTTACACTAGGTCAACTTTCAAGGGTACGAGGTCCAATACTTGTATGACAGTGATAAGACTGAGAGTGCCAAACATGGCAAATAACATTAAAATGAAGACCTGTCCTAGAAAGCGCAGACTGATTTTACACTATGGTGCTATGTGCAGTTAGTTTAAATTGCATTGTAATCAGCCATTGCTGTCACCAGTAATTGTGTGTCCTTCATGTACATTGCTATGGAATTACAATATTAATATTATATTACAAATACTACAAAATAGTATTTTCACCTGTGTTGGCAATGGTTTTGAATTGTAAACATTTTGCCCACTGAGACGTTCTCCATGCTATTTATGATCTTGTCAGACACATTCAGCAGGCGTCCACGGAGTGGCTGCAAGCCAAGTATGCCACCAACCAGCTGATGGGCAAAGTGGAGCTGCTCTTCAGGCCCTTCCTGCGCTGGTTGGACCGCAGCATGGAGCGCCTCTTCACCGAGGGAGCCAGGAAGGTACGCCTGTACAGTTCATCCAGAGGTCAGCGTGAACTCTCTCTCTCTCTCTATCACGTAACACTGTCCTAGAGACGACCAGGTTTGTGTGCTTTCCCCTAGTCCCCCATCCCGCCTCCGCGACCTGACCGATAACCTCTTGTTGGTGTCACTCAGAGGACAGGGGCCACACGAGGGACACCTGTGAATCTGTGAGAGAGAGCAGCACATCTTTCATAGTTTGGACTCATCTGTTTTTTTTTTTTTTCTTTGCCCCACAGTTCAAGAAGGACATTGAGGCAGAGAGGGCTGGGATCCAGTTTGTGCCCTACCAGCAGCTACAGGCTGCAGTGTGCAAAGACTCCACTTCTGGCCTCTCCCCGGTTGCCTCTGATACCTCAGCTCCAGCTCCGGTACCCTCTGGGACTGCCAGCAGTCTGGAGGGTGGAGGAATTGAGCAGGAGAGGCAAGAGGAGGGCGAAGAGGCCCAGGCTGAATTAGAGAGCGATGTTGAGGGGGAAGATGAGGAGGAGGAGGAGGAGGAGGTAGAGGGGGAGGAGGGTGGCAGCCGAAGGGTGGAGAACATGAAGAGTGGCGAGCGGCGCAGGGGCACAGAGGTCAAACTGCTGGGCTTACAGCTTGGCGAGGGCACTGCAACCTTGGTGGCCAGACGGGTCACTGTGTCGCTGCAGTGCAGTAGGTGAGTTGGGTGTGGAGCACAGGTTGCAAAATCTCACAGAATCCCACACACACACACACACACACACACACACACACAGATGGAGTTATAGCTATTAGGATTGTGAGGGATTACGGTGAATGGGTTGAATGGGTTGTAGGCCAAACCTTAGATAATGTGATGCCATGTTATTCCGCTTGTCTGGGCTACTCGGACAGCTTAGCAGGAAATGGCCGCTATTGCCTGAAACTTCAGTAGAGCCACAAAGATTTGTTGACCCATTTATTTCCTTGGTTTGCAAAGTTCATGAGATTTTGTCCAATTCATGTTTTCACAATCAGCACACACTATGGTGGAAACCTACTCCTCTTTTCAGTGCTGAAAGACCCATTATTTAGAGTATGCAGCGATTTGAAATTCATGTAGGTCACACAGGACTTGGGCTTGGACCTTTGAGTACAGTATGCAATGTTGCAATGTTACACTGCCCAAGTTTTAAAAGTGTGATCTAGAACCTTTTGTTTGTCAACCACATAGTACCCCCCCCCCCCCCCCAAAAAAAGATACTTTTGCTACTAATTATTTGTACTAATTATCATTCCATTTCATCAGCAAATAGGTGTTTTTTGCAAGTAAGCTTGGGAGTTGTCAGGGAATATCACAGATTAGTAGTTGTGAGGGAAACTGGCTACTTTTGTTCCCTGCTAAAGTCCTTGCTGTGGAATAAATAGGAATTGTAAAGAAAACAGAAACCAATATGAGAAATCATTTTCTCCCCCTGTGCAGGTGTAAGGTGGCGTCGGACCTGACCGTGAATGGGGGGCTGGGGTGCACGGCTCAGTGTGAGAAGTGTGGCGCAGACATCAGCGCAGCCTTCCGCCCCGGCATGCTGCACCAGTACAGCGACGTGCTGGGATACCTGGACCTGAGTGGAGTGGTGCCCATGGACCTGGTGCTGCAGGAGTCTGAGCTGGTGGTGGGATGCTTAGGCTGCTCCCAGGAGGATGCACTGGAGGTGAGGGGGGGGGGGGGGGGGGGGGTTTGTGTTGCTCATCTCAATAAAGGTGTGAAGACAATATTATTCTCATTCTAGCATATGGACCTTTCCTTTATTCACAAATTTGCACTTGATCTGGATTTGCACCTCATCTGAATTTGCACCTCATCTGAATTTGCACCTGATCCGGATTTGCACCTGATCCGTAATTTCACCTGTTCTATGTGTGGCACCACTATCTTTCCTCTGTCCACTGCTTCTGATGATTCAGAGGGGATTGGTTGGTTGAATGATATGGCATGGTTGTTGTTTATCCCCCATAATATTAAAGTGCGTCTATAGAATATGTTCTACAGGAGGATTTTGTATGCAACTTCATCACCCCGCTAGTAGTTTACTAGGAAATTACGAAGTGATCAAGGCCTGTTTGTTTTCATGTGGTAACCTAAATAGTTTGTACTCATATGAATCCCATGACAGAAATGTCTGTCGCCACAGGGCCTTCAGTGGCAGTGGTCCTAATCTCTCTCTGTCGCTCTTTCCACACAGAACTTGGCATATGGGCAGAACAAGGAGACCAACTGCCAGCATTGTCACAGCAAACTCAGCATCTTTGTGGACAGCACCCGATTCCAGCTCATCCAGCCTCATTCTAGAAAGCAGACAGGCACGGGCAATCTTCACTAGAATACATCCATTCTTTGCACCACATTAGATGTATTCCTATAGTCAAACTATCTGAATTGTAGAGCAAAGTGACCTCAACAGTACCAACGTCAAGAGTACTCCTTCCAGGAACCACACACACACACACACACACACACACACACACACACACACTGTGTAAAAGGTTTACTGTGTCCTACCCCAACAGGGCATGGTGAGTCAACAACACATCCTCTCCGACATAGACACCCTGACATCCAGGGAGGGAAGCCCCTGCCAGACAAAGGGGCCTGCAGACACTACAAACAGAGTCATCGCTGGCTTAGGTAGGCAGCCCAAATCTGTGCAGCTAGATCATCTCAAGCACTGTGGTACACTCCACAGTGGTGGATCATTTTAAAAGGCAGCTGTACGTGCAAAAAAACAACAACATGGAAATGTCTTCAAGTCTACTCTGTAAAGGAATCTCCATGTCATGTTTTGAATGTTCTTTTCGTCCACCTCATCTATGGTGGCTTTCAGGTTCCCTTGCTGTGGTCGAGTCTACCCATGTGACGTGTGTCACGATGAGGATCAGGATCACCCCATGGAGCTGGCCACCAGGATGGTCTGCGGCCACTGTGCCAAAGAACAGGTGAGGCACCGGAGAAGACTCCTCTCTGAGCACCAGTATCTGAGCATCCGGTTGAATACTGGCGATTCATAATATGTGTACTCCTCTACCTTCAACGTCAACATTTAATGGTGTGGTAATGTTCTCTGTTGCCACTGTTAATGTTCCAGTTTGTCTAATGAATGGACGGAAAATGTGCTTGACCTGTGTGTGCATTGCAAAAGCACCTAATCCATGGCCTGAATGTTGTGTGTAGCTTCTGAGTGTGTGTGTGTGTGTGTGTGTGTGAGTGAGAGAAAGAAAGGGAACAGTTTTAATTCCGGTTGAAGGTCAGGTTAATTAAAGCCTTTCATTTAAAATTTTTTTTATCTCAGAGCAGAAAGCTTTATTTGCATATATTGTATTGCTGCCTTTGTGTTACAAAGACTAAATAACATTGTATTGGGAATTTGAAGATTTTACTGAAATAACATTGTATTCACTCTCTTTGTCTAACTTTGCTGGCAGCCCTTCAGTAATGGTAAGCCATGTGTAAACTGCGGCGGTATGATGACAAGGTCAGCTCACAGCATTCATTGGGAGGGAGGTCTAGGTTGCAGGAGCAAAGTCAAAATGAGCAGGTGTGTCACACACTGTCCTACATAAAAATATGGAACAGTCTAAAGCTTTTGAAAAACGACATAACGATGGCATTGCTTACTCTGTGTCCTTGACAGGAATGATCGGCATAAGTATGCAAACACAAATAAAACCATATCCAGGAAATCAACCAACAAGAACTGACATATTCAAGATTCAACATCAGCACTGGAGTCGATGGCTGGGTTTTATTTTGCACTGAACCATTATAAAAGACTATTTTTTTTTGACAATAAATCATAACTTCACCACTTGTGTGAAGACAATCAGACTTTGCATCTTCTTGTTGATGGAACCGAATATTACACAGCTGATTTTTGTTAATCAATAGAGCAATCACATTTAGCATTTTCTTGTGTCAATGAATCCTTAATTTATATTGTTAATATCTTTAATAGAATTTCATGTTTACTACATTCAGTGCAGCAGCGCTTAAACTGATTGGGGTGCAGTCATGATGGCTGCAAAGTGTAAGTCTGGAATTATGCATTGTTAGAGAGAGCTGAGGAAACAAGGGAGACTTGTTAGCAGAGCATGCAGCAACGCATTAAATGAATGCATGTCAGAAACAGCTGAACATTTGCATTATTGCACATTGTAAGGGCAAACACTGATAAACAAAGGTTGTAACTTGTCATGAAAAATAATCTTCCTTTTTACAAATATCATTTTGGAACTGATTTAAAATGCCTTGCACTGAGAAGGATGAAAATGACATAAATAAAGAGTTTTCTACTGGATTTAAAGTATTCAGTCATTCATTTAATGATATGTCAGTGACTGCACCAAATAAACAGCAATAAAGATTAAATAGGAAATAAAAAAGACTATTCACAGCAGAATAAGGACATATTTTTATCTTACAAAGGTCATCATCTAATACATGGTTATTCTTTACTTTGAGAATACTTATGACCTGTTAGATCTCAGTGGTATCATGATAATTACTACCCTGATATGGTTTCTTATAATCGGAAACGTTGTCCTGTCCTTTGACAGAACCATGACCCTACATAAAATATGCATCTCAGAGGTGTCCTGCTTGCATACACCAAACCTTCCAGTTTTAATCATAAATACATTCTGAAGGTTTTGACAAAGGGGTTTGATA
This sequence comes from Clupea harengus, assembly GCF_900700415.2. Taxonomy (NCBI): domain Eukaryota; kingdom Metazoa; phylum Chordata; class Actinopteri; order Clupeiformes; family Clupeidae; genus Clupea; species Clupea harengus. The sequence goes on along the minus strand of NC_045154.1, from coordinate 8,366,698 downwards.
ATATACAGTTGATAATATTTTCAGATGTATGGAGTGAAGACATATCCAAATTTCCCTCTGTAAAAATATTTGACTCTAATATGTCAACAAACTGAAACAAGAATTTTGAACCTGGCTTTCTCCAGAGTTCAGATTTCTGTTCTGAAAATGTGCTTAATTTGCATATTTGAACATAAAAGTTCAGAAAACTTGTAATGTAAGTTATAATGCAAGTTATACACTGGGGAAATGGAAATCTCAGTGTGTGAAAAAGTACTGTGAAAAACTAAAACAATTAACAAAGGCAGAGGACGTTTGGGTAGTTTTGAAGTACCAGTCCCAAACATCAGGATTTAAGTGGATTTTAGTAATCCTCCCTGGACTTACCATCGAACCTGGGTCACACATAGATGGGCTGGGGAGGGGGGGGGCGGGGGAGGTGTGGCAGGCTGGACGGAAAATGCTGCATCACGGCTGTGCGAGGGCTCTTGGTTCTCCTGTATAAAAACGTCCAGCTCCCTCAGTTCTTCATCAGGCACACCACAGCAGAGAGACCAAGATGTGGAACACAACTGAAGACAAGATGTGGAACACAACTGAGAACAAGATGTGGAACACCACCAATCGCACCAGCATGTGGAACGCATCTGAGCTCTCTTTGCAGCTCCCCACCCGCCGGTCCTCTGACCTGCTCCTGCAGCCCTTCTGGGATTACCTGGTCTTCCAGCACTACCCCCTGGTCTCCTCGCCCTTCTTCCCCGTCGTGCTCTCCTTCGCCAGCTACTTCCTCTTCAGCCTCCCCTTTGCAGTCATTGACCTCCTGGGAGAGAATCTGCCCGCTTTCCACCACTACAAGATCCAGGGCAACAGGCGCCCCACCGTGCACATGATGATGCGGAGCCTGGGCATGGCCGTGTACAACCACCTGGTCTTCGTGCTGCCCACCGTCATCATCAACAACGTCTTCATGCCTCCGGCCCCTCTGCCCCCCATGGCACCCACCCTCTGGGAGCTCTTCAGCGGAGGACTTGGCACCCTCCTCATCTTTGACACCCAGTACTTCATCTGGCACATGGCGCACCACAAGAACCCCCACCTCTACAAGTGGGTGCATGCCATCCACCACGAGTACTACTCTCCCTTCTCCTGGTCCACCCAGCATCTCAGCGCCATGGAGCTGATGGCCGTGGGCTTCTGGAGCAACCTGGACCCCCTCATGCTGACCATCCACCCTCTCACCACCTGGGTGCTTATCGTATTCAGCATCTGGCTGTCCGTGGAGGACCACATTGGCTACGACCTGCCCTTCTCCCTCCATCACCTGGTGCCTTTCGGTCTGTTTGGCGGTGCCCCGGCTCACGACATGCACCACCAGAAGCCCGCCACCAACTTTGCACCTTTCTTCAGCCACTGGGACAGGCTGTGTGGCACTGAGAGCCACCTGGAGAAAAAGACTGACAAACTAGGAGAGAGTGAAAAGAATACTAAGGACAAGCTGCACGCCATGTAAATACTTTACATTTTGTAATATATGTCTATATTTTTACTCTGCAAGTGCAATGGCATGAATGACATGTATATTTAACAAGCTATTTTTGTATGAACAGACTATTTTGCCCTTTTGTATCCTTTGTATATCCCTTTTGCTGTATATCCTTTTGTATATGCAACTGATGTTTATATTTGAAGATTTATATGTGAACAACCATCTCCCAAACTACAATAAAATGTCTTTTAATAAAATACATCCAGTTTTATACTTCATTTACAGCATATTTTTGTGACAGAAGGGTTTTAAACTATTCCAGTGGATGGCAGCACACTCAAACACCAAGTATAGCACCAAGCACCGTTTAGCTGATGAAGCAAACCACAGCACAAATTACACTCCCTCAGTTACAGCAAAGAACTGAACATCAGGTATTACAACTACTTACACAACACTGTAATAATGTGTAACTAAGAGGATTCAACATCCTTACCTCCAGTCTGTCAGTAATTAGTTAATATTGCAGAATATTACGAACATAAGTTGTATTTGACCTCCAAATCCGTCATTAAAGATTAAGCACTTGGGCAGAAAAGTTTTGAAATGGTTGAAGACTTATATGGTCACTTTGAGCGGACACAGACAAACTCAATACAAGTGCGCTCCTAGCACTTTGAGCAATCGATAGAGTGCCTGGCTGGTGGTGGAAAAAACATGGCAAGATTTGTACTGCCTGAACCTGGAGTTTCGGCATTACTTTTCAAGTTTTTATCATTGTTTACACACTTACAGATTGAAAGCATGTTACTGAAAACTCCAAGTCCCAACTTCATACAATTCTATGCATAAGACATACCAATCAAATAAGACATACGAATCAAACATTTGAACTGCTGTGCCTGTCCATGCACAATTTTGAGACATTAAATAATTTTTGTAATTTGTGTTTAATTGTACGAAAAAAGTGAGTCATTATGTGTAGTCAAAAAATAAGTAACATCAGAGTTTTGGGAGAAACAGATTAACAAAAAAATGACTGAGTTAATATATAGGACCTCAGTGTTCAATACACACACAGGGAAACCACTTCAGATAGTCCATAATGGACATGGACTGCTGTTTCTTAGCTAATGTGAGCTGATTCTGAATGCATTGCCATGGCAACTCAAGTCATATTACAAATATCTTATCAAATGCATGCATTTCTGTCATCACTTCTTCATTAAACAGTTGTTTGGTAAGAGGAAGTAGGCAGGCTGTACTTTTCCTATCAATGTTTAATAATTTCACCCAATAACATCTGTTATGCTCTATTAGCTGTAAGGAAGAACCAAGTCAGATGATGCTTATTTTTTTTCCATTTGTCATTTTGTCACTTATGTGCAGCAATCTTTCTTTATCTGCAATAGATCGCACTGAATTATAAATGCTACAAAGAACTTGTAGTAGCATTTATACCCCCCTAATCAACTAAACTGGACTAAAATCTAAATAATATATTAAATAATATTCCCTTACACCTAGCCAGGCAGCCCCTCTCCCTCTCTCTCTCACTCTCTCCCTCCCTCTCCTCTCATATCACATTGCTAATGCTTATAATAATACTGATAAAATGGCCATATTGCCTACTGTAAATCTACTACCCAAAGGTATCTCCTTATCTGTTTCTGAAATAAATGTTCAAAATGAACAAAAATGTTCTCTCTCCCTTGTAGCATGTTCCAATTGCTGATGGAAGTGGAAACATTGCTCCTCACCCCCACTACTCCTCAACTACGCATATGGACAGCCAAACTCTACCCACTCACTCTGTTCTTTTTCTTTCTCTCCTAATCCAGACTATCTTCGCTATGGGACGCTGCTGTAGTCTCTCCACCCGGTCTACCCGTAGAAACCCTCGGCCAATTGCACCCACCGCCACGCACTGCCGTACACCTACTCTACCTCATACCCTATGCTAGCATTTATATACAATATATAATATTGCCACCATCAACATGTTTCTCTGCTCCTACTCCCCTTACCCCTGTAACAGTAAACCTTTGAGCACAGTGTATACCCACTAAACTGGTCTTGTTTGTATCATGTATTTACCACCGGATGTCTGTATATATATTATGTACACCTACCAAATGCAGGATATGTACAACATCTGTTGTTTCCCATCCCCTTCTGCCACACAACCCTCCCCCATCCCCCTTTCCTATCTCCACCCGGCCGACCTCAAGCAGATGGGTCCCCCCTTATGTGCCGTGGTTCTGCTTAAGGTTCCTTCCTGACTAACAGGGAGTTTTTTCTTGCCCGTGTTGCCAATGGGCTTGCACTAAGGGGGTTCAGGCTCTGGGCTCTGTAAAGCGCCTAGAGACAATTGTATTGTTATGGCGCTATATAAATGAAATTGAATTGAATTGAATTGAATTGAATTGAATTGAATTGAATTGAATGTATGTCTATTTAATGCTGTTATTGTTGTTCCATTGTTGTTGCTTGATACGAGGCAAAGCATCCTCAACAAATGCTACTACTATTAATAATAATAATAATAATAATTGAGTGACCAGCCAGCTATCTTACCAAATAATTAAGGGGATTGGCTGTGTGTATAAACCAATGACATATGAGTCATGTCACATTCATTGTCAGTACTTGGTTCTGTCACTTTAAAATTAGATGGCCCCCTCATAGTATGTACTACTGTCTATGACTATTCTACAGTCATATTACCAATTGCCTGAGCATGCGATACATGCTTGAACACCAACACTGTCAGTGCTACCACATTACTCTGGAACACATCTACTAGGTCCCACACTCAGTTGCTTCCTGGAGAAGAAGTGGATCTTCCTTGGATGGGAGGGTATGCAGTGGTAGAGCCCACCATGTCAAATATGGAAGAATAGTGGGATTGTCACAGTGGGTCTTCTGTTTCAGAGAGGAGGGTACTATGGTCTGAGGCCGACCCGAGGTATGACTTGGTACGAGAAGAGTCATTTTGAGTGCATACAAAAAAATGTCAAACCTTTTAATCAGTATGTTTAGTACAAGATATATATGATGTGGAATGTGTGCAGAAACCTGATGTGTATCTGGTATTTTCTTGGCAGGCAGCTACACAGAACTAGGCTGAAATGTATTGTTACTTGTTGAACCCAAAGGCCCTGCAGGATTATCCACAAAGCTCAGAGAGGCTCAGGTTTGTGCTACATTATGTGAAATTACACTTATGGGTATGCTACAGCTCTGCAAACGTATTTACAGGACAGGACAGCCAGCATAAATCAGGATCTGAGTGGGTAATTTCAGGGATGAAATAATAAGTTAAGAAATGGTGAACTGGCTTCTCAGTCGAACTTCTATCAAACAAAACTACAAACAAACTACTATCCAAAGCTAGGATAGCAATCTCTACATTCAGGTACCAATAAAATAGACACTCCAAAAATATCTTTGAGTCCCAGGCTAGCAACTAGCTGTCATCACAGACTAAAGTTTTCAACTCTCTGACCAATCTGGTCAGAAAACTCCATATCTGGCAATTACTTTGCATGACCAAGTCTGGTGGAACTGCTACTGTTGTTCACAGCACTTTTAAGTGGCACAGTAATAAAATACAATGTCAGACCTGGACATTTGTATTCGTATATAGAAACATAGCATATTTCATAAAATGTCTTATAAAAATAAAACAGCATCTGTGTAAGAGTATAGACCAGGAAAATGGATGTTACAACTCAACAGATAAACTGTATAACTGGAGCGATCAAAATACAATAATGTTAAAATAATTAATGCATACTCTTGTTGAAATACTGCACAAACATGTTTGATATCTCTCCAATGTTCTCAGTTGGATGCATTTTGCTGTAACTAATGAACTGCCGTTGAAGCTTCCTCAGCTCAGCCATGTTGAGATTTCTGGTCAGCTCTATGTATGACTTGCAGTTAAGGCAACAAAGAGTTGTAAGTTGTTCGGCATCATCTACCAGGCATGTTTTCAGCGCAAGGCCCACACAAACACACACAGACTGAATGCAGAGGCAGTACTTATGAATACTGATAATGTGTCACTGATTATGTCTTATCTATGCTGCTAACTACTCTAAAAATCGCTTATATTAATGAATTGTTTGGCACAAAAAAAAGGTTGAACATTACTGCCTCCTAATGTATGCATTAATTCACACCATGTACATAATCCAAAAAAGAAACGGAAAGCGACTGACTGAGCCTGCAAGAAGCTGAACAATTATTCGGACAGAAATACTAGGTTACACACACCCACACACACCCACACACACACACATAGGCGGCGTTATAGCTATTAGCATTGGGAGGCATTACGGCGACTGGGTTGTAGGCCAAAACTTAGATGATGTGATGCCATGTTATGCCGCTTGTCTGGGCTGCTTGGACGGCTAAGCAGGAAATGGCCGCTATTGCCTGAAACTTCAGTAGAGCCACAAAGATTTGTTGACCCATGTATTTCCTTGGTTTGCCAAGTTCATGGGATTTTGTCCAATTCATGTTTTCACAATCAGCACACACCATCAGGCAAACTTTGTCCTCTTTTCAGTGATGAAAGACCAATTATTGTATGCTGCCTTTTGAAATTCATGTATGTCACACAGGACTTTCACACTAACTACCTTTGAGAACAGTATGCAATGTTATACTGGCCTTTAAAGTGTGATCTAGAAATCCTTTTCTTTGTCAACCACATAGTTACCTGCCCCCACCCCCACCCAAAAATAATTTTGCTACTAGTTATTTTTGTTATTAATATTTTTAGTTATTAATGTTCTCTGTTGTCACTGTTCATGTTCCAGTTTGTCTAATGATGGACAGAAAATTTACTTGACCTGTGTGTGCATTGCAAAAGCACCTAATCCACATGTAATGGCCTGAATGTTGTGTGTAGTTTCTGAGTGTGTGTGAATGTGTGTGTTTGTATTTGTGTGTGTGAGTGTGTGAGTGAGTGTGAGAGAGAGAGAGAGAGAGAGAGAGAGAAAGAGGAAACAGTTATAATTCCGGTTGAAGGTCAGGTTGATTAAAGCCTTTCATTTAAAAAATGACCTCAGAGCAGAAAGCTTTATTTGCAAGAATTGTATTGTTGCCTTTTGTGTTACAAAGAGTAAATAACATTGTATTGGAAATTTGACAATTTGAATGGCTGACAATTTGAAGAGTGTTCTGAAATAACATTGTATTCACTCTCTTTGTCTACCTTTGCTGGCAGCCCTTCAGTAATGGTAAGCCATGTTTAGGCTGCGGCGGTATGATGACAAGGTCAGCTCAAGGCAGTCATTGGGAGGGAGGTCTAGGTTGCAGGAACAAAGTCAAACTGAACAGGTGTGTCACACACTGTCGTACATAAAAATATGAAACAGTCTAAAGCTTTTGAAAAACTACACAATGACGGCATTGCTTACACCGTGTCCTTGACAGGAATGATCAGCAGAAGTATGCAAGCACAAATAAAATCATATCCAGGAGAGCAACCAGGAAGAAGTGACTTATTCAAAATTCAACATCAGCACTGGAGTTGATGGCTGGGTTTCATTTTGCTTTGAACCATTACAAAAGACTATTTTTTTGTCAATAAATCTTAACTTCACCACTTGTGTGAATGTGCTCTTGCTTCCATGATCTTGATGCATTCATGTCTTCAGGCTTGCAGAGCCAAACTAAAGATGAATTTCTGCAAGGAAATGAGAATTGTGATTGCTCAGCAGTAGTAGAGGATCACTAACAGTTACCGCACCGATCAAACATTGGACATTTACTGTGCACTGGTTCAATTCCTGTGCCTGATCTGTGTAGTTGCAGTTGAGTAAACAATCTTCTTGTGGTAATACACCATTAGTTTAAACTGTCAAAATCTTTAATAGGATTACATTTTTAGTACATTCAGTGCAGCAGCGCTTAAACTGATTGGGGTGCAGTCATGATGGCTGCAAGGTTAAGCAAATACAGGAAAACAAAGTCTGGAATTATGCAAAGTTACAGAGAGCTGAGGAAACAAGGGAGATTTGTTAGCAGAGCGTGCAGGAAAGCATAAAATGCATGTCAGATACAGCTGGACATTTGCATTATTGCACATTGTAAGGGCAAACACTGATAAACAAAGAATGACTTGTCATTGTCATAAAAAATAATCTTCCTTTTTACAAATATCAGAAGAACTTTTCACAACTATTTACAGCAGAATGAGGATAATATACAGTTGACAATATTTTCTGATTGATGGATTGAAGACATATCCAAACTTCCCTCTGTAAAAATCTCTCTAAGACTATAATATGTCAACAAAATGAAATGAGAATTTGGAACCTGGCCGTCTCCAGTGCTGAAAATCTATGCAAATTAGCAGATATTTAATTAGATAATGCTTCTTTTGCATATTTAACTCTCCTATTATATTTGGGGGGTCAATTTGACCCCATTCAATGTTTAACGTCTCTAAATAAATTATTGACATAATTTTTTTTGCTTCATATTTAATGACTTTTCCTAATTTAATGGGGAAAACTGGGTAAACACAAAATTAACATGATGATATGTTTTCAATGTCCTGTACACATGCTGTACGCATAGGTGTTGTTTGGGGTCAATTTGACCCCAGGCTGTTTTAATTGTATAAAATATATACAAAATATCAACGTTTTTCATCACATTGTTACTATTCTTGATAACAGAAATGTTTTTTTATTCCAAATGTTATAGATAACAACAATATGTACTTAGAAATAATATGAAGCCATAAAAACACCAGAAGGACATCTCTTTCCAATTTTAGGTCAATCAGTGAGATTTTATGGTGATCTGCATATTTCTCCATAGTCGCGTAACATGTATTCTGGATGTATAAGGGGGGTGGATGGGGGTATTGTTTTATTTAAAGGGCTATTTAGGTAGTCAACAAACAAACCTAAAGTACCTGACACATAAACTTGGGTAAACTTGCTGGGGTCAAATTGACCCCAAGGATGAAAGATGTTAGTAAATTTGAAGGTAATAGGAGGGTTAAACCTAAAAGTTCAGAAAACTTGTAACGCAAATAAATTGTCTTAATCTTAGTAATAAACTGGGGAAATCTCAGTGTTTGAAAAAGAAAAGAAAAAACTAAAACAATTAACAAAGGCAGAGGACGTTTGGGTAGTTTTGAAGTACCAGTCCCAAACATCAGGATTTAAGTGGATTTTAGTAATCCTCCCTGGACTTACCATCGAACCTGGGTCACACATAGATGGGCTGGGGAGGGAGGGGGCGGGGGAGGTGTGGCAGGCTGGACGGAAAATGCTGCATCACGGCTGTGCGAGGGCTCTTGGTTCTCCTGTATAAAAACGTCCAGCTCCCTCAGTTCTTCATCAGGCACACCACAGCAGAGAGACCAAGATGTGGAACACAACTGAAGACAAGATGTGGAACACAACTGAGAACAAGATGTGGAACACCACCAATCGCACCAGCATGTGGAACGCATCTGAGCTCTCTTTGCAGCTCCCCACCCGCCGGTCCTCTGACCTGCTCCTGCAGCCCTTCTGGGATTACCTGGTCTTCCAGCACTACCCCCTGGTCTCCTCGCCCTTCTTCCCCGTCGTGCTCTCCTTCGCCAGCTACTTCCTCTTCAGCCTCCCCTTTGCAGTCATTGACCTCCTGGGAGAGAATCTGCCCGCTTTCCACCACTACAAGATCCAGGGCAACAGGCGCCCCACCGTCCACATGATGATGCGGAGCCTGGGCATGGCCGTGTACAACCACCTGGTCTTCGTGCTGCCCACCGTCATCATCAACAACGTCTTCATGCCTCCGGCCCCTCTGCCCCCCATGGCACCCACCCTCTGGGAGCTCTTCAGCGGAGGACTTGGCACCCTCCTCATCTTTGACACCCAGTACTTCATCTGGCACATGGCGCACCACAAGAACCCCCACCTCTACAAGTGGGTGCACGCCATCCACCACGAGTACTACTCTCCCTTCTCCTGGTCCACCCAGCATCTCAGCGCCATGGAGCTGATGGCCGTGGGCTTCTGGAGCAACCTGGACCCCCTCATGCTGACCATCCACCCTCTCACCACCTGGGTGCTTATCGTATTCAGCATCTGGCTGTCCGTGGAGGACCACATTGGCTACGACCTGCCCTTCTCCCTCCATCACCTGGTGCCTTTCGGTCTGTTTGGCGGTGCCCCGGCTCACGACATGCACCACCAGAAGCCCGCCACCAACTTTGCACCTTTCTTCAGCCACTGGGACAGGCTGTGTGGCACTGAGAGCCACCTGGAGAAAAAGACTGACAAACTAGGAGAGAGTGAAAAGAATACTAAGGACAAGCTGCACGCCATGTAAATACTTTACATTTTGTAATATATGTCTATATTTTTACTCTGCAAGTGCAATGGCATGAATGACATGTATATTTAACAAGCTATTTTTGTATGAACAGACTATTTTGCCCTTTTGTATCCTTTGTATATCCCTTTTGCTGTATATCCTTTTGTATATGCAACTGATGTTTATATTTGAAGATTTATATGTGAACAACCATCTCCCAAACTACAATAAAATGTCTTTTAATAAAATACATCCAGTTTTATACTTCATTTACAGCATATTTTTGTGACAGAAGGGTTTTAAACTATTCCAGTGGATGGCAGCACACTCAAACACCAAGTATAGCACCAAGCACAGTTTAGCTGATGAAGCAAACCACAGCACAAATTACACTCCCTCAGTTACAGCAAAGAACTGAACATCAGGTATTACAACTACTTACACAACACTGTAATAATGTGTAACTAAGAGGATTCAACATCCTTACCTCCAGTCTGTCAGTAATTAGTTAATAATGCAGAACATTACGAACATAAGTTGTATTTGACTTCCAAATCCGTCATCAAAGATTAAGCATCTTTGGGTAGAAAAGTTTTGAAATGGTTGAAGACTTATATGGTCACTTTGAGGGGACAGAGACAAACTCGATACAAGTGCGCTCCTAGCACTTTGAGCAATCGATAGAGTGCCTGGCTGGTGGTGGAAAAAACATGGCAAGATTTGTACTGCCTGAACCTGGAGTTTCAGCATTACTTTTCAAGTTTTTATCATTGTTTACACACTTACAGATTGAAAGCATGTTACTGAAAACTCCAAGTCCAAGTCCCAACTTCATACAATTCTATGCATAAGACATACCAATCAAATAAGACATACGAATCAAACATTTGAACTGCTGTGCCTGTCCATGCACAATTTTGAGACATTAAATCATTTTTGTAATGTGTGTTTAATGATAAGAAAAAGTGAGTCATTATGTGTAGTCAAAAAATAAGTAACATCAGAGTTTTGGGAGAAACAAATCAACAAAAAAATGACAGTTAAATGGCAGTTACAGAGTTAATATATAGGACCTCAGTGTTCAATACACACACACAGGAAGACTTGTGTGAACCACTTCAGAAAGTCCATAATGGACATGGACTGCTGTTTCTTAGCTAATGTGAGCTGATTCTGTATGCATTGCCTCAATTCATATTACAAATACCTTATCAAATGCATGCATTTCTGCCTTCACTTCTTCATTAAACAGTTGTTTGGTAAGAGGAAGTAGGCATGCTGTACTTTTCCTATCAAGGTTTAATAATTTCATTCAAGGATATAAATGATGTGGAATGTGTGCAGAAGCCTGATAACCAATTTGTATCTGGAATTTTCTTGGCAGCTATACAGAACTAGGCTGAAATGTATTCTTACTTGTTGAAACCAAAGTCCATGCTGGATTATCCACAAAGCTCAGAGAGGCTCAGGTTTGTGCTACATTATGTGAAATTACACTTATGGGTATGCTACAGCTCTGCAAACTTATTTACAGGACAGCCAGCATTAATACAGGATCTGAGTGGGTAATTTCAGGGATGAAATAAGACGTTAAGAAATGGTGAACTGGCTTCTCAGTCGAACTACTAACAAACAAAACTACAAACAAACTACTATCCAAAGCTAGGATAGCAATCTCTACATTCAGGTATCAATAAAATAGATGCTCCAAACATATGTTTGAGTCCCAGTCTAGCAACTAGCTGTCATCACCAACTAAAATGTTCAACTCTCTGACCAATCTGGTCAGAAAACTCCATAACTGGCAATTACTTTGCATGAGAGTTGAATGGCCAAGTCTGGTGGAACTGCTACTGTTGTTCACAGCACTTTTAAGGGGCACAGTAATAAAATACAAAGTCAGACCTGGACATTTTTATTCGTATATAGAAACATAGCATATTTCATAAAATGTCTTATAAAAATAAAACAGCATCTGTGTAAGAGTATAGACCAGGAAAATGGATGTTACAACTCAACAGATAAACTGTATAACTGGAGCGATTAAAATACAATAATCTGAAAATAATGAGTGCATACTCTTGTTCAGATACTGCACAGACATGCTTGATATTTCTCCAATGATCTCAGTTGGATGCATAAGGGCTACACAAACATACACAGACTGTGAATACAGAGGCAGTACTCATGAATACTGATAATGTGTCACTGATTATGCCTTAAATGCTGCTAACTACTCTATAAATCTCTTATATAAATGAATTGTTTGGCACAAAAAAAGTTGTTAACCCTGCAAGACAACCTTGAGGCAGCTGAACTAGCATGCATGGACTGAACATTACTGCCACCTAATGTATACATTCATTCACACCATGTACATAATCCATAATTTTGTGTCAAACTTTCCAAACAAAGAAACTAACTGAGCCTGCAAGAAGCAGAACAATTATTCTGAAAGAAATAACAGGAACCAATTTATGTTACACACACACACACACACACACACACACACACACACACACACACACACACACACACACACACACACACACACACACTCACACAAACACACACACACACACACACACACACGCACACACGCACACACTCACACAAACACACACACAGGCGACGTTATAGCTATTAGAATCGGGAGGCGTCACTTGTCACTTGTATGGGGTTCCCAGGCGGCTTAGCAGGATGACCGCTATAGCCTGAAGCTTGCTGAAAGACCCATTATTTAGAGTATGCTGCCTTTTGAAATTCATGTATGCCACACAGAACTTTCACACTAACTACCTTTGAGTACAGTATGCAATGTTGCAATGTTACACTGCCCTTATAAGTGTGATCTAGAAATCCTTTTGTTTGTCAACCACATAGTAATCTGCCCCCACCTCCACCCAAAAATAATTTTGCTACTAGTTATTTTTGTTATAAATATTTTCTATTTATTAATGTTCTCTGTTGTCAATGTTAATGTTAATGTTCCAGTGTGTCTAATGAATGGACAAAAAATGTGCTTGACCTGTGTGTGCATTGCAAAAACACCTTATCCACATGTAATGGCCTGAATGTTGTGTGTAGTTTCTTAGTGTGTGTGAATGTGTGTGTTTGTATTTGTGTGTGTGAGTGTGTGAGTGAGTGTGAGAGAGAGAGAGAGAGAGAGAGGAAACAGTTATAATTCCGGTTGAAGGTCAGGTTGATGAAAGCCTTTCATTTAAAAAAATGACCTCAGAGCAGAAAGCTTTATTTGCAAGCATTGTATTGTTGCCTTTGTGTTACAAAGAGTAAATAACATTGTATTGGGAATTTGACAATTTGAATGGCTGACAATTTGAAGATTTTACTGAAATAACATTGTATTCACTCTCTTTGTTTTTAAGATTTATTGTTTTTTGTCAATAAATCTTAACTTCATCACTTGTGTGAATGTGCTCTTGCTTTCATGATCTTGATGCATTCATGTCTTCAGGCTTGCAGAGCCAAACTAGAGATTAATTTCTGCAAGGAAATGAGAATTGTGATTGCTCAGCAGTAGTAGAGGATCACTTACTGATGGAGATAATTTCCAAACACTGTTAATGACTTAAGAATATAAAATCAAGTGCCTTGTATTATTAATTACCTTATATGAATCATGTACTTATGTAAGCAGGAACATGGCTTTTCTGTGTTTCTGCGTGTGTGTAACTTAGATTATTAGGTGCCACTTAGTCTGCATGTACAAGAGCATGTTTAGACGAGAGGTGATAAGAAGGGTCGAACTGTGCTTCTTCCGACCTTGTGCAAAACGTCCATCCTTGCCTCGGACGTCAGAAATCCACCACGTGGTTTTCCCTGCTGAACGCTAAACTTCTGTCTATATAAACCTTGTGAGTTTCAGCCTTGTGCTGGGAGTGAAACTGATTGCAATTGTTGTTTGTCTAATAAATATACTTATATGCAGCTCCGGAGTCCTGAGGCAACTATAGGGGGGGATTTTCACCTAACACTTACAGTTACCGCACCGATCAAACATAGGAATGAAAGCAGTGAACAGGAAACTGTGACAGAATTTGGTTGAACAAACTATACAAGAACACACACATCGATAAAGAGAGACCTCTCTATTGTCATCGTTGCAGTAGTCATAACATCAGTTAGCTTCTCCTCTGCAGGGACACGGGGAACACAAGAGTCATATACTGTATATGCCTATATATATGCATTCTGTGTGTCTCCAAAACACAGCTGATTTTGGATAATCAATACATTTAATGCAGGCATGACAGCAACCTCATAGTATATTCTTGTATATTCTGTTAAACATAGTATGTGTGCACATGTGTGGCTTGAAGAGAGATGGGCGATGAATGCAGTCATTTTCTGTGCACATGTTCAATTCCTGTGCCTGATCTGTGTAGTTGCAGTGGAGCAAACTATTGAGTGCATCCTTAGATTATATTGTTAATATCTTTAATAGGATTACATGTTTAGCACATTCAGTGCAGCAGCGCTTCAACAGATTGGGGTGCAGTCATGATGGCAAAGTCTGGAATTATGCAGTTACAGAGAGCTGAAGAAACAAGGGTGATTTGTTAGCAGAGCAAGCAGCTGTCAGAAACAGTTGGACATTTGCATCATTGTATTATTGCTCATTGTAAGGGCATGTATGACATGTATATTTAACAAGCTATTTTTGTATGAACAGACTATTTTGCCCTCTTTTGTATATCCCTTTTGTTGTTTATCCTTTTGTACTGTATATGCAACTGATGTTTATATTTTAAGATTAACATCTGAACAACGAACAATCTGAACAAAGACTGACAAACTAGGAGAGAGTGAAAAGAATACTAAGGACAAGCTGCACGCCATGTAAATACTTTACATTTTGTAATATATGTCTATATTTTTACTCTGCAAGTGCAATGGCATGAATGACATGTATATTTAACAAGCTATTTTTGTATGAACAGACTATTTTGCCCTTTTGTATCCTTTGTATATCCCTTTTGCTGTATATCCTTTTGTATATGCAACTGATGTTTATATTTGAAGATTTATATGTGAACAACCATCTCCCAAACTACAATAAAATGTCTTTTAATAAAATACACCCAGTTTTATACTTCATTTTCAACATATTTTTGAGACAGAAAGGTTTTAAACTATTCCAGTGGATGGCAGCACACTCAAACCCCAGGAACACCAAGTATAGCACCAAGCACAGTTTAGCTGATGAAGCAAACCACAGCACAAATTACACTCCCTCTGTTACAGCAAATTATAGGTATTACAACTACTTACACTGTAATAATGTGTAACTAAGAGGATTCAACATCCTTACCTCCAGTCTTTCAGTAATAAGTTAATAATGCTGTTAATAATAAACATTACGAACATAGGTTTTATTTGACTTCCAAATCCGTCATCAAAGATTAAGCACTTTTGGGCAGATTACTATTTATATATACTTATATAGTCACTTTCAGCTGACACAGACAAACTCAAAAGGGCGCAGGGAATGATCAGTACATAAATCTATTAAATCCATTAAATTATTTTTGTAATGTGAGTTTAGTGGTAAGAAAAAGTGAGTCATTATGTGTAGTCAAAAATAAGCAACATCAGAGTTTAGGGAGAAACACTACAACTTTTTTCTGGTGAGTTAAAGTTAATTCCCAAAACAATGACAGTATGCAATAAACAGTAAACAATGACAATGGCAGTAAATAGCAGTTACATAGTTAATATATAGGACCTCAGTGTTCAATACACACGGGGAGACTTGTGTGAACCACTTCAAATAGTGCATAATGGACATGGTTGGCTGTTTCTTAGCTAATATGAGCTGTTTCTGTATGCACTGCAAATTAAGCCATATTACAAATACCCTATCAAATGCATGCATTTCTCTCTTCACTTCTTCATTAAACGGTTCTTTGGTGAGAGGAAGTAGGCAGGCAGGCTGTGCTTTTCCGATCAATGTTTAATTATTTCACCCAATAACATCTGTTTTGCTCTATTGGCTTAACCATGCAAAAGGATTAGTTTGCTGTGAAATAATTGAAACCATTTTTAAAACTGTAATATGCAAGAACAAAATACCAGATGACACTTATTACATTTTTGGTCACTTGTAATTTTGACACTGATGAACAGCAATCTGTCTCTATCTGCAACAGATCGCACTGGATTATAAATGCTACAAAGATCTTTTATTAGCATTTATGTTTATTTAATGCTTTTATTGTTGTTCCATTGCTTGATATGAGCAAAAGCATCCTCAACAAATTCTACTACTACTACTACTCATAATAATTGAGTGACCAGCCAGCTATCTTACCAAAGAATGAAGGGGATTGGCTGTGTATAAACCAAGGACAAATGAGTCATGCTATTTAGGACTCATGTCACATTCAATGTCAGTACTTGGTCCTGTCACTTTAAAATGAGTCTTGACCACATCATAGTATGTAGTATGACATCAACACTGTCAGTGCTGCCACATTACTCAGGAACACATCTAGCAGGTCTCACACTCAGTTGCTTCCTGGAGAAGTAGATCTTCCTTGGATGGGAGGGTATGCAGTAGCCCACCATGTCAAATATGGAAGAATAGTGGGATTGTCACAGTGGGTCTTCTGTTTCAGAGAGGAGGGTACCATGGGTTGAGGCTGACCCGAGGTATGGCTTGATACGAGAAGAGTCATTTTGAGTGCATAAAAAAAAAATGTCAAACCTTTTAATCAGTATGTTTAGTACAAGGATATACATGATGTGGAATGTGTGCAGAAGCCTGATAACCTATTTTTATCTGGAATGTATTTGGCAGCTATACAGAACTAGGCTGAAATATATTCTTACTGGTTGAGACCACTGGCTCTGCAGGATTATCCACAAAGCTCAGAGAGGCTCAGGTTTGTGCTACATCATGCAAATTGGCACTTATGTGTATGCTACAGCTCTGTCAAACTTATTTACAGGACAGCCAGCATAAATCAGGATCTGAGTGGGTAAGCTCCGGTGAACTGGCTTCTCAGTCGAACTACTAACAAACTAAACTACAAACTACTATCCAAAGTTAGGATAGCAATCTCTACATTCAGGTATCAATGAAACAGACGCTCCAAAAGTATCTTTGAGTCCCAGACTAGCAACTAGCTGTCATCACAGACTAAAATGTTCAACCCTCTGACCTATCTGGTCAGAAAACTCCCAAACAGGCATTCATAGCTGGCCATTACTTTGCATGAGGGTTGCATGACCAAGTGTGGTGGACTGCTACTGTTTTTCACAGCACTTTCAAGTGGCACAGTAATAAAATACAAAGTCAGAGCTGGACATTTTTATTCATATATAGAAACATAGCATATTTCATAAAATGTCTTACAAAAATAAAACCGCATCTGTGTAAGAGTACAGACCAGGAAAATGGAAGTCAAAAATTCAACTGTATAACTGGAGCGATTCAAATACAATAATGTTAAAATAATTAGTGCATACTCTTGTTGAGATACTGCACAAACATGTTTGATATATGTCCAATGTTCTCAGTTGGATGCATTTTGGTGTAACTAATGAACTGACGTCGAAGCTTCCTCAGCTCAGCCATGTTGAGATTTCTGGTCAGCTCAATGTATGACTTGCAGTTAAGGAAACAAAGAGTTGTAAGCTGTTCGGCATCATATACCATGTATGTTATCAGCGTAAGGGTCACACAAACACACACAGACTGTGAATACAGAGGCAGTACTTATGAATTGTTTGGCACAAAAAAAGTTGTAAACCCTGCAAGACAGCCTTGCGGCAGCTGAACTAGCATGCATGGACAGAAGATTACTGCCACCTAATGTATACATTCATTCACACCATGCACATAATCCATCATTTTGTGTCAAACCTTCCAGAAAAGAAAGCAAAAGAGATTGACTGAGCCTACAAGAAGCAGAATAATTATTCTTTGACAGAAATACTAGGAACCAACTCATGCTAGTTCCTAAACTAGAACAATTGACCAAGGATATTTTTTCTGTTGCTCCAGGAATTGCAATTAGATCTCCAGGGATACTCGTCTTCTGAGAGTCAAGAATAGCCTGAAACATCACCAAATGTGAGGCACAAATATGTGGTCAAATGTGAGGCTTCACACATATTGGTTGCCAGTTTTTCTTGATAGAGCAGGATGCAAATACACAACCTAAAAAGGTAATACGAAAACACACTTACCATCAACACATCTTGGGTTACTTTGTCCAACTCATACAAAAAGTTGGTGGATGTCAGAGGTTGCTAGAAAAACAAGCAAGATGATATTTGCATTCACAAGGTCAAAGCAACAGGTAATTGTTTTGTGTATGTTCCAGTTGTATGTTCATTTGCATGAAGAGTGTGTGTTTTTGTAAGTGGACACGCACACGCATGCAGGTACGCAAACATCTGGACACCCGTGCTGTAATGATGGATTTAGTTGATTTTTGTGAATCAAAGTAAACAGACCTCCAGCAGCAAATATTAAACAATACATCTTTCTTTAAATGTTAATGTTGTGCTCTTATTTCATGGCCCTAAACAGAGAAACATTTAACAGTAATTGTACCATGTACAGACGTTTGGGCACCTGAAGGAGTTGCAAATCAGACATAATGTCTTTATGTTCCGCCTGAGTACATTCTCCGAGTCAACACACACCTGCCAGGATAGCACTGATTGGGTAGCCTGGTGATCCTTCTGACTCGTGTGGTTGGGCCCAGTGATTCATACCCACCTCCTCTCAAGCAACTGTGGGTCTCTTGAGTTCATGTGTGGCTGTTCTTAAAGATAAGGAGAATGGGATGGGCAGGTGCGTGTGGACTCGGAGAATGTACTCAGGCGGAACATAGGATGCTTTGAACTGAGACCCACAGTTCCAGAAACATCCCATTCTTCTTATCTTTAAGAACAACCACACATAGATCAAGAACACTGTAACACATGGCAGAACACAGAACAGTCAGGTGGATCTGCATGAGAAACCTTCCTGTCTCTCCCTTGATGTGCATCATTGTAAAGAATAAAACATTGTTCCTGTCCTTTCAACCACAGCCTGACTGAAGACTCCATTAATCTGTGGTTATAGAATTACCATCACAGCCTTCTAAGTCAAAACTTAGTAATACTCCTTTGGCAGATATCACTGCTTGCAAGTGGTTTTTGTAGACAACTAAGAATCTAGAGTTTCATTTTCACCCACTCTTCCTTGCAGATCACTGCTCGGTTCTGATGTCTTCTGTGTTCTAAGATGTCTTACACAAACATCATGTTTAAGATTTGCAAAGATATTCTGAGACTTTATAAGTGGAAGGGTCATTTGAACATCTGAAGAGACTTCAAAATGTAACAATCATACATTTTGCTCTTGAATACAACTATATACACAAGACATTTGTGTGTGTGTGTGTGTGTATTCATGTTTATAAATATGTGTGTGTGTGTGTTTTGTGTATTGTCATATGCCTCTCTGAAGTGAAAAATGAAAATAGGAAAGGTTTCCCTTACCTTGCACTGTATTTTTTGTCAAAAAAGCTAATCAGTCATGGACTTTCATATAGATAATTTAGCATCATCCATAGAAAAACATTTTCACAACCATTTTAATCTGTGCAAAATAAACAGTTACCAGTTCCTACTGGTGCCCAGAACACAATGGCTGGACGCGGCAGGCTGGATTTTGTCCTGACTGCATTTGGCCACTATCTTTACATACTGTGCTCTACATGTTCTGTTCATATGTACAAAAATGTCCCTTACACTCTGGGTGGACTGGTTAGGAGGCGGTGCTTTTCTCTTCAAGATAGCATCAGATATAGCCTCAAATGGAAGCAAGTCTTCTTTCTGGATTGAGAAAAGGGGGCTATCCCATCTGTTTCTGGAATCAGGTGCTTCAAAACGTAAAACTAGTGCATCTAGACTGCAAGAGAAAAATACAATGAGACATGTGAGCCACATTCCTTGTAGACTATTTGCTTACTCAACAGTACCAATTAGCAGCTAAACAGCCCAGCTAAATTCCATATATAGCCTACCATTGCATGAAGCAATGTTTTAGTTTTCAGGATTTTAGTATGCTGCACCAACTGCTAGTGGGGACAAAGTCTGAACAAGCTGCTTCAAAGGACTTGTTGTAAATTTTAAGTACTTTGTACCCGTGCCTATTCTGCAACACTTTCAAATCTGGTTTAAAGGAACGTGGTGCTTTGGATGGTACACGCTTCCAAACAAAACATGCATTTCTGCTTACATCTCCTGAGTGTACTGGGCACCGGATTCTCTACTCCTGTTCCAGCCTGAGCTTACTTCAGCTGACGTCAAACAGTAAACCTGGGTGAGTCATAATGGATCATGGTGAGATGGGCAGGTGTCTCACACAGGTTCATTCCAATTTTAAATATACAGAGGTTGGTTTGAGAGTTTGAGATCCTTTGTAGGCTGCAGTACATACCAGACAGTGAGGTGTTTGTGTGTGCTTGATTATACAAAAAAGCTCATATCTGTATCCTGGAAATAACAACAAATGGAAGCGTATTTAATTGAAAAGTAGCTTCTAACAAAAAAAATCAACGCAATGCAATGCAAATACATGAAGGAAATGTTTACCCTTAATGTAGTTCAATGAGTCCAAAATAACAATATCATCTTTGGTGACCTTTCTGAAACGTGAAAAAACAGTTCTTAACTTAACATAACTGTATTAAAGGAATTAGTTCCTACCTTGCATCAAGATGTTCTGGGGACACTACAGCTAAACTCACCGTTCTACTTCTGCTTTGAGAGCACCCCTCAAATTCTTCTCGTTTTGAGAATCTAAATAAATGCACATACAAGTTACTCACCAATTCAAAACAGACGGGGGTCATTTAATTGCACTACACGTCGGTCATTTGCGTAATATTAATAGCACACGAAACAGCAAAAATAAGTTGTAAAAACTCATCGCTAGCTTAGTTTGCAGCTAAATGAGTCTAGCTAGGTATTCTGAAATCATCACCCATCTGGTACACTGAATAAATTAAGCAGCACCGGCTGATTGCTATGGCTGGATGCACAGTGCATTGAAAGATTACAAGAGTCAATATTGTTATTGCATTTTAAATTCAGAATCTGCCTGACACTCACAACAACAGATGCTAGACAGTTAGCTGAACATATTCCATCTCGACACTCACCTGCATAGACCAAATTCTTTTCAATTCCCAAGATGTCATCATCTATAACGTGAACCTTTCTGTCTGTATGTTGTGTGAAATAATGCCTTAACTCCTCTGCACATTTGGATTTCCCACTACATGGATAACCACACATTATTATGAGGGGCATTTTTAACACGCTGTGAAAAAGTCAGACAACGTTCACACGTGCAGCAACATAAACTGTCCGACGATTTCCTTATTTTCTGCTGTACGTTCCTATGAGAGGACAGTTTCGGTTGGATATGCAGACTACTACTAGCGATCAAAATTATTTGTAACGTCATACTTCACGTGGCTAAATGCCATTGAGTTGGTGCACGTGGAATGCCTAAAGTAATCGGCTTGTTCATTGTGATATAGCATACTTAAGGCTGCCTGCCTAAAGTCGATGGAATGCCAACTGAAAAACCAAGAGGAGACCCCTTGGAGGAAGGAAGTGTGGTCGTGTTTGGATTGGCATTTACCAGCATATGAAGACAAGACAGTACCTAGACATTTAGACTCAAGTTTATTACTGTGGCATATTAAATCCATTTGCAACTTTTTTTCAATAATTACAAAGTTGCAGTCCATTTACAAACACGTAAAAAGCTAAGATATTTTTTTTTTGTCAGCGATCCACAACACAACAGCAAATCAGACCAGTTCAATTCATATCAATTTTATTTTACACACACGTGTGGCAGAATGGGAGGGGAAACAATCAGCAACATAGCAGAAGAAATCATAAATGTAGCATGATGAGCATACTAGCATACAAGTGGTAAATGTACACAGCATACATGTGGTAAATCTACATAATACATACAAAACAGCTTAGTGGGCATACAGTGTGCTCATAGCTCATATAGATAGATAGATAGATAGATAGATAGATAAACTTGTATTAATCCCGTTAGGGAAATTCAGGTGTAGTAGCAGCAAGGTAATGTCATAGGAATCAAGTATATACTGTACATAGAAATGAAAATAAATGTTTACAAATAAATAAAATAAGTAAGATAAGTACAACTCAGCTGGCGTAAATTAGATAAAAGTTATGTTCGGTTGTGGAGTCTGATGGCTACTGGTACAAAGGACTGGCCAAAGCGCTTTGTGGTGTGCCGAGGAGGGATCAGTCTGTGGCTGAACGTGCTCCCCATCTGCGTTAGCTCCTCATAGAGGGGATTGGGGGGGTTCCTCAGGATAGCATCCAACTTCCTACTTGTCCTCTCCTCCGCAACGCCCTCCAGGTTGTCCAGTTCTATTCCAACCACGGAGTCAGCCTTCCTTACCAGCTTGTTAATTTTGTTGGCATCCTTTGTGTTTCCCCCCCAACACACTACGCCAAAGAAGAGGACACTGGCTACAACAGACTGGTAGAACATCTGCAGCAGCCTATTTAATTAATTAAGCACACTTTGATGGACCTGAGCTGCCTAAGGAAGAACAGCTTGCTCTGCCCCTTGCTGTAGAGGGCCTCAGTGTCAGTCCAGTCCAGTTTGTTGTTTATGTGTACACCCAGGAACTCGTAGTTGTCCACCGCCTCCACCTCCTCCCCTCGGATGGTGATAGGAGTTGGGGGCCTCTTATTGCTCCGCCGGTAGTCCACCACCTTGGTCTTTTGTGATGTTGAGCTGGAGGTGATTGGTGTCACACCACCCTACAAAGCTCTCCACCACTCCAGGTGTAGGAGACAGGCTGTGGTCTGGGGGTGGGCATGCTGCTGCCTCCTGGGGTAGGGGGTTGGTGGTGGGGGGAAACAAGGTGTGAGTGGGGGCACTGGTGGTGGTGAGTGGGGACTAGGCTGGGGTGGAGGGCTGGGTGGCGGGAGGCGAGGTGTGAATGGTGAATGGGGGCACTGGTGGAGGTGATGAGTGGGGACCCCATCTGCCCTGCTGAGCTCATGGGCGTTGGGAGGTCAAACCTGTTGAAAAACTGGTTCAGCTCGTTAGCACAGTGTGACGGTGGTCAAGCAGGGGACTGATGAACACCCCGATGGATTTGTTCTTTTATTCCTGAACTGGATCCTACACAAATACAAAATAGTTGCCGTACGCAGGATCGCAGACAGGCATACCTCTTCTGTCTCCCATTCTATACAACAACACATTAATCACATTAAAGTAAACCAGTGCACGAATAATTTAAACAACAATGCAACAATGCTGTACCCAGGATCGTTAAAGGCCCTCCTCCACAGTACACAGTACATGTGCTGTCTGAAGCCCAGTTTTATTGATATTGGGAATTTTATATGTGTTTTATTGTGATGAGTAGTTATGTTGGTTGGCTTGGTGCATGTGCAATTTCAGTTATACACGCATAGTAAGGGTGGCAGGATGCAATAGCAGTGCACAATTGCCTAGCGAAAGCCGCAACGCCGTATGCAGTAATGCAGTATGCCGGGATCCGTAAAAGAAATCAAACAAGCAGTCAATTATTTCCCCCTAAACTGTCATTTATTGCACAGCTTTTCGTGGCTCTTGACATTTGCGCTTGGAGGGGCAAACATTTTATAACTGATATCAGTACACTTTTGAAAAGTTACTAGAACATAACATTTTACATTTTGGATTAATGGATGTTGAATGTTTGCATTTGAGAAGGTATGTTAAATACTAAATAAAGGCAGAACGATGCATAATTCTGTTCTAGTGATAGAATGTAATGATATGCACCCATCTAATCTGTCGTTTTTCATTTTCCGATTTTTGAGTCAGAATGGAAATCCAAATCAGCTTTTGAAATCTGTTTTCCGATTTTCGTATGAACGTAAGGTACACGGACCCAGAAAACCCGACGGCTTTTTGAGGTGTTAATAGGCCTGCCAAGACTGCTGTCTGGAGATTTAACTGGGAAATATTACAGTTGAATCAGCGATTCTCATCATTTCATTCCCTTTTACCTTGCTCTGCTAGCTGGTAGGCCCAGGCCTACTTGAAATAGGACGTATTAGAAATCGACGAATGTCCATAACTGCTCTTTGCATAACAGGAAGATAGCAAGCTGAATCACCGCACAAAAGAGGAAACTCGCATCTAACCTTATCCGTCACAATGTGATGTCACATGACATGAGTGCTCAATTTGAATTAATTTATTACAAAACCAAATATAATGTATGTCTTACAATCATTGCATATAGTATGCCTATAATGTACATTGCATTACATTTCAAGAAATATTTCTTGCAGTTTTTCTTAGTTGCTTTAGTACATTTCTTAGATAAAACTGTTCAGCCTCCATATCATCTATTCACGTATGCACATCATGACAGCGATTTCTCATTCTTTTGAACATTTTGGAAATGCTTTTGCACATTCTTGCTCTAGAGTTTTTATCGCACCTGACGACCACCATAGTTTCTCCTACTGACTTGGAAAGGGAGACATATTCAGTTGGTTGCAATCTGCAGGTTCACCGCTAGATGCCACTTAATCCTTCCTACCTTTAACCTGATCTGTAGATTCTTGTGCGTCCTGCTTATCATATAGGTAACGGATCGAACTATCGTTTTATCTAACGACCAAAGGGTCATGGTGATGATTTTTTAATGGGCAGTTTTTTAATTCTCTCGTAATACTTTTGCAATTAGCATTTCCTTGCATATTTTTGTATTACTTCACAAACTTGTGTGACATCAGAAGAATTACAAGGTTACTCATCATGTATTGCGTGGGAACTCAAAAGTATTGTAAGGAACCATATATATAAGAGCCAACCAAATAACACACGTATCCATATTTTGAAGAAAAAATACAAGGTTTTACAGATTGAAAATAACATCCAGTTTCTCCAGTCACCATTACCCTAACGGTCATGCCCCCTAACGGTCATTTTTTTAAGCTACCTTTGCTTTACCCCACAATACTTTTGCATTCCCTTACAATAAGTTTTGGGATTTTTCACACAATAGCATACATTTTGCATTACTTCACAATCCTTTTGCGATCCCACTACTCTTGGTCTATTTGCCACTAACATGCAACGCCACGACTTTGAGCAAGGGAGCTAGAAAAAACATTCCCACCATGACTCTTAAGGAGCTCTGTACCATATGACTCAGTGGATCTCACATTTTTTCTCTTTGCTGTTGGAGGACATGCATTTATAATTTCACAACTGGGTGGATTTATTCTGCAAATGTAATGACATCCTTGTCAACTGGCCAGTTATGGGCATGGCGTGAAATTTTAATATTTTCAACAGATCACTTCTTAACTGAAAACATGTTGTAGTATAGGCCAATATGCATGCATAATCATGTTTGACTAAGACAGAGATGGGCTCTTCATTATAGCTTCAACTGTGATTTGAAGGAATGTTGAAACGTGGAGGTATTGGCATGACTTCTTAAATACTGTAGTAATGCTGATGTGTCAATACTGCTGGTTGGGCCAAATTGTTTCTGACTGTACCTGAAAATGGAAATAGCTCTATATACACAGAATCAACTGCATCTGGTCACAATCAAATAATCCCACATTCTAAATACCAGTATATGATCTAAAAATCTATATGGGACAGAATAGCTATTTTGTGATCACCTGTTAAATCTTTGGATGCTGGCAAATGTGGTCACACGGTTTTGCAACATTTGCCACAAAGACATTTGTAGATCCTAAAATCTCATAACCACCAACAGACTCAAACTGGCTCAACATTTTTATTTATAATCAATACAAAATTCTTCATTATGAAAGAGGTTTGACAATGGCCAGATATGTTGCAGTATAGAGAACAAAATGAACCACAAACTTAAAACAAGGTATAAAATGTATAACATCTTTAATGTTGTCATCTTTCATTCACAGCGTGTTATTTGTACACTGCTAAACGTGGTAGAAAATCCCATTTTAACCATGTAACAACAAGTGCATGATTTACTGGAGCAAACTTAAATACACCATTCAAAAATGCAGACAGCTGGATGAGTACAGTATTTAGCATTTCCAGGTTACCGCTGGTGGGACATTTCTTACTCTCTATGAACCAAGACAAAGAGGCCCAGCATACACAGCACAGCATACTGCAAGGGAAACAAGATCAGTGGTTAAATACAAAACAAGTTTAGAGGTTAAATACCAAATCATACAGCCTCTACCAAAATAAGTGATTCGAAGTATAGGGACTTACCTTGAATTTAGGGTAGTCATTCATCAAAATGGTCACAATCCCTATATATGGCACAAACCTATGGGGCGAAAGAGCAATTGTTGTATTGGAGACTTTTCAAATCTTTATAAGCCTATACACAGAAAACAATGGAATATGGCCACTGTGCAGCCCTTGTTTACTTGAAATGGCACCCAAGATGCAAATCCTCTCATTTTGCAGCGACTATGTTTTGAATGTGTAGGGCTTCCTGTCACATAGCCATGGCTAGTAGGACTGTTGCTTACCCTCTAGCTCTCCCCACCACATCTTTCTTCTCCAGCCAATGTTGGCCTTGCTTATACAGCCCTCGGTCATCCACGGCATTGTTGTCTCCCTTTGTCAAGAACTTAATGTCTCCATTCTCCCTGGAAGCAGACAGAGGTAGAGCAAAGACACCAGGTTCTTAATTGTTTGCAGAACGGTCCATCTCAGACCACAGAACTATACAGCACACAGCCTGGGAGGCTAACGGGAGTGACACGTGTGTTTATCTGTCCTTCACATGACCATATATTATCAGGATGAATTTGAAGCTGACACCAAAACCAGTTGCTTACAAAACATACCTTACATTGTGGTACATTGCTGTATTCTGTTACTTTAAACTTTTACTATGTTAAACAGATTGGCATCGGGTAAATCATAGAACTGGATATGCAGTGAACAAACAAAGCTTTACCTATATCCAAACAAAGTCCACACCAAGTGTCATTAAAGTGTTGTGTATAAAAGCAATGGCAACATCTCTCAGTGTGGGGACAAAGCAACTTACTTCTCATGGATTTTCAGCACTCTGTGCACAATAGGAATCTCTCTTCCCTCAATTCTGAAGACCACAATCTCTCCTACTCTGATAGGGTCCTCCACTCTATTTGTTAGGAACAAGAGATCTCCTCGGTGAAATGCAGGCTCCATACTACCACTGAAAGAGAGGACATCAACATGAGTACAAGGAAAAATATTGGCTAGTTTATTTGATAGCGTGTTAAAGATGTAACACGATAACCCACCTGAGAACCACAACAATGGGACTCTCACTGCCCGTCACGACCATTAGGCCTTTCCAAATCATCAAGGCTGAGGACACTATCATCCCAAAATTCAACACCTGGTAGTAGAGCTGCGGGAGAACGGAGATAGCTTCTGTTAACCATATGGCTATGGTCCTCTGAAAGACAACTACTGATTTTCACATTAAAAGCATGTAGCATGGCAACACCCTTCTCAGTTGCATTGCATCGACCGTTTGGTCTGATAATTGGTATTGAGCAGGAGACATTTCACAGAATGCTGGTTGGTTTATAACGGGTTCCTTGATCATCAGCTATAAACCTTTGTGGTGTTGGGTCTCTAAATAAGTGGCTAGCTCGCTAGCAAGTAAGTTAAGACTTAAGAACACGTCTTTGTTTGCCAATCACACAATACAGGCAGGCGTCTATATGTTTCCCATACACACATTTAATTCCACTGATCATATGGCAAATAGTAACAATTTCAGAAAAACCGCTAGGTAGGAAACGTTACTGCATCTAGTCAGAATGACGTGTATTAACAGTTCATGCTCTCTGGCTACATAGCACGCTAGCTAGCTAGCCAGTCAACTATTTTACATTTTCCTTACCTGGCGCTTATTCATTCGCCGAACATCATCGAGGAAGTCTAAAGACAACATTCTGTCATAGATGGTATTCCCGCAACAACTAGAAAATATGTTGTGGAAACAATGAATAACACTGCACCAAAACGTATATTCGCTACACTAGCAATTGGTTTTCGAGGCACAGTGGCGGTGCAGTCTCTTCCGGTGTGTTTTGACACCGGAATCCCGCCCACAGTGAAAGAACTCAGTTCTGAGCCTGACATGGGTAACAGACCTGGAGTCAGTGTGCAGAGCCAGTTTAACACCATCTTCTCCGTGTTGGAGTGCCAAAAAATAGTGATTAAAAGAAAATATTATATCTATATCTTGCTAGAATTGAGCCCTATATCAATTACTGAACATTTAAAATGACGCTAATTTGTGTTGTAATGAAAGATGTAGATAACAAACATCGGTTCCTGCTGAAGATGCCAATAAGGATCCTGTATGGAACTCAGTACACATACAGCATGCAGATTACAGACATATGAGTTTTATTTGCAGTAATCTGAAGTAAACATACCAGCAAGGCTCAATGCCCAATGCAGGTTAAATAGATATATGATGGCTTATGAAATGCTTCCGATGACAGACCTTGAGATTGCATTATGGCTGTACATGGATTAGAGTGAAATCCTTGATATTACTGTATGCATATTATCAAAAGTACAAAGTTTCTCTTAATGGTCAGTATAAAAACAGACGTGTGAAAGATTTAAGGGAGCCATTTTGTAGAAAGTGGATCTACTTTTCTAGGATGACAACAACTATGTTGCAACGGTTGATAGATGGACACGCACTTAAATAGAAAAAATTACATTGTGAAGTCAATGTGACCATAAATATACATCTCCAAAGTAATTTATAAAATTGAGTAATATGGGAGATAACATATCCTTAAAAATAACTCTATTAACGACTACCCTAGAACTGCTCAAGACAACTTGTTTTCAAATTCAGACCACTGCGGTATACATGGAGGTAGGACTACCAGTTGAACTCACATATACTGCAGAACCACACATACATGCATCCTTGATAGTAGATCTTGCGTTAACACGGCCTATACCACATACAATTAGCAAAAAAAGTGTTGCCTTGATTCCACACAATTCTTCATTGACAACTCAACAATCATCCCAAAGAGTAGATGTTGATGGACCATACTGCTTAGCTTACATACTGAATTTAACACCAGTATGTAAACATCTATGAAACAACATGAACATGAAAACAAGAAACTACCGAAGAATAAAACAAAATTATAAAATGAGACTGATATTTCTGAATGATATTTCCCATAGACAACACCAACATCAAAGTGTACAATGGGACAACAAAACATGATGTGCATGTAAAGCAAATCTACGGTCAAGCCGATCTACTGTATCTAACTACAAAAGTGCTACTTTTGATTGTGAGAGTGGCTCATTTAAAAGTGAAAAGACAACTTTCTCTCATAAGGAACACAAAACCACATTTTCTCTGAGATCAAATACCTGGGTTAAAGATAGCATGTTAGCATTTAGGGAATTATCATCCCAAACTGTCAAATACTGCTAAATCTCATTCATGTATTCATCATGGGCAAATTGCATTATTCTAAATGACCTCACCTTGGACATAATACATCTGTTACTTTAAGTCATTGCGTATTAAACAATAACTTTCAATACATAATATGGCTACCAATTGCACAAGCCGACATTACTATGGCAATAAGTCCTGTGATACATCTCTGATGAAATCTAATTCCATTCTAAATTATCTTTGATGACAGATCTTTGGTGACCCTGAAAACTGTCTCTGAAGTGCCTGATGACTGACCACTAGTTTCTTACAATATACAATTCATATAAAATGTTGTGCCTGGACCGCTGTGTGTTGCCATGTACCAAAAACATTTGTTCTACTATATTTCAAAATACATGTATCATAATTATGGACGTAAATGTAAAGAAAATAATTTACGATTATCATCAACACATACTAAGGAGACATAGATATAGGATTATGTATATATACATATGTATATGTATACATATACACACCAATATTCTGTACATATATGAGTCAAAATACAAAAGACAAAACTCACAGGACTCACTCCATCCACATCATACTGAACTCAGTTCATTTGCACCTTTTCAGAGCAAATATAGAACTGTAATTATCCTTCTGAAAAAAACGTTCATGAGTAAACTAGACATCTGCATTTACTGTAAGGCAACAAGTTTTAAGTACCACAAATCGTAGCCGCATACTCTGCAAATAAGCTTCCTTCTAAAAATACAAAGATGGTAGCAGCTTCTGAGTGGTTTGGAAGTCTCTCTCATTGCTCGTTTGCTCCATCTGTAAATGGCACCGCACTCATTTCATGAGTCTGAATGTGGAGGCGATATAACGACTCCTCAACAAAAGTCTCACTGCATTTGTTGCATTGTAGTAGGGTAGTTTCCCGGGTAACTGAGGAAACACTGTCCTCTGACGATGGTGCCGATAACGTATCTCTCTTACTCAGCTTTTCAGCACAGAGCGCCTCTGGTTTCTTCTCCTTAGGCTTGTGATTTTGCATCTCATTCTCTTCCTCATCATCTTCCTTCTGCACTTTCTGATTCTCCGGCTCCTTGACCTTGTGGACGATGAAGAGGTGTCTACTGAGCGCTAGCTGCGAGGTGAAGCAGAGGCCGCAGTTCTGGCATTGGGGAGTGTCAGGATAGGTCTTGTGTTGAGGTATGTGCTCCAGGAAGAGGCCCTGGTCGTCTGTGGTGAAACCACACTTGGAGCAACGGAACTGGGGCTTCAGGCGCTTCGCTGAGGAGCCAACTGGTGGGGCACCATCACCTCCCCCAACCTGCGTCTCCTTGGCACTTCTCTTTACAGTCTGTCGGCCAGAAAATAAATAAATTCAACATGTCACAACCATACACTAAATATTATGATTATGCAGTAAAGGCTACCGCAATGTGATGTCAAAAGGAGCCTCCCTGATTGATCTTCAATCTTTGGGGTTTTTGTTTCAACAATCATGTTCATGTTACAAGGTGTAAGGACTTCAACTGGGTTTCACTTTTGATGAGATGTTCTACCAAACAAACATAAATATTATGCACTGTGACATTAAAGAAGAGGCATATGACTGACCTCTCTTGAGGGCTTGTTTGTCTCCTGAGACGCCACTTTGGACATCTGACTAAAATCTGGATTTTTTATTCCATGCATCAGGCTGATATGGTTCTTCAGCATGAAGTGTTTGGTGAAGGTTGGCTTCTCGTCTGTGCAATACCTACATGGACAGATGCAGGCAAAACACAGATGTGGTCAGAGATGGCCTTTAGCTGACCATGCCAATCAATTAGAATGATACTTAACTGGCAAAAGCAGACTAACAAATAGAGGCTCACCAGCATGTATAGACTTTCTTCTTGCCGTCATGGTCGTTGCGAATGTGTCGCCTGAGACTCATGGAGGAATTGAAGGACCGATCACACTGTCGACAGGGATGCCTTTTCACTGACTGTGAAAAACATTGACATGATTCTGTGAGATTTACAAGTAGTGCTTACTTAGACTTCCTGATATCATCATCAAAGATGAACAGGATCCCTCCCCCTGCAGTATTTCCCTGAAATCTAGAACATCAGTCCAATCTGAAACTCATTATTTTTCACTCTTTAAAAAAAGTATTGATCTAGTTCCTACAATAGTTTAGCCTCCACCCACTGCATCATTTTGAAAAAATTGCCAAGAAGCAGGCAAGGGGCTGAGAGTTTACTAGACTGAGAGTCGATGAATATCATGACATACAGAAGTCCAAAAGGTTGATTCTATGTCAGCATCGGCCTTGCAAGGGTTAGGATGATCCTGAACAGTAGATGGGGGTGTTGAGCCATTTTCAACCCATAATTTTGTTAATAATTTAACCAGCATTGATGTGTTTCACCACAGTTCATTGATATAATTTAGTTTACAGCTCAAAAACACATTTTAGGATGCACCTACATTTTAACTGTGTGTATTTAAAACTAAACAGACCTTGCCATGGCTGGTCTTCATGTGAGTGACATAGGTGTCCCTGTCCGGCAGACAGAGCAGGCACTCTCCACACGTCCATCCGGCATTCTTCATACTGACGGTGGTGCTGCTGGACTTGCGCACCGGAGGGTTCTCCCTCTTCACTCCTCCGTCAGTGGGGTGCCTCACTCGTGGCCGCTGCACTGTCGTGGAGGCCTCCTGCCGCTGGGAACTGGTCTCTGCTTGTTTTGTGCTTTTTGAGGCTTCTCCTCTGAAAACTCCACCATGAATCTCCTAGAGCAGCAGTAACAAAAACAATGCATATTTATGCATCTATGCCTAGCAGGCAGGGTTATATGTTTCCATAACACATAACATCTTTCATTCTCTGTACAGCGGAGAAATAAAAGACTGGCTTGCTATAGCAACCATGTGAATATGGAGTGATGTAGACAAACCTTAAAATGCTGCACCAACAGATGTTTCTGCATAAAAAACGCAGTGCATTCAGGGCACTTGAAAACACAGGTAGCAAGCTTTTTGGCACGTTGACTGAAGTGTTGAAACAACAACTGCTTCTTCTTGAAAACAGTCTCACAGCAACACTTATATATTATCCTGTGAAAACAAAGAAACATTGTTCAGACCCCGATTCTTTAAGGAAAAAATTTGTTTGTGTGTGTGTGCGAAAAGATCATCTACTTACTGTGGAGACAATGTGCTGCCATTATGCTTGTTCTTGATGTGGGTCCCACAGCCATCAGATGTTTTGAAGGCAACTGGGCAGGCAGAGCACTTGTAGAATACTTCACAATGCTTCTCCTCAATGTGGCTCTTGAGAACCGTAAACGATATGTAGAGCATTTCACAATGAATACACCTGCAGGAAGAAGAGCAAGTGCGTTCAACAATAACCAAAGGAAAATTCATGAGAAAATACAGAAGGATGCAGGTTTCACTGCCACTTACTTGTATCCAACCTTCCGACAGTAGTGAAGGCAGTTCTCCTTGACGTGTTTCTGTATGTCCACAGAGCGACTGACTGCTCCACATTCGGGGCAACAGTAGGGAGACTTGTGGGTGTGGATTCGTTGATGTGCCCTGAAGCTGCACTTGTTGGGCAATAGCATGGTGCACACCTTGCACATCTGTGTGCAACATACAAAAAAGTAAGGTCTCATACCCTCATGTTAAGGCACAAGAAATGGGGGTTAAATATATCTAAGAGAGGGACATAAGATTCACTATATCTAGATTTACTCACCAGTCCATCTCTTTCCTCTGACAGCTTTTGGTAGTGACCTGCAAGTGCTCTATAATCCGCCATCTGGTCGTTGCACTCCAGGCATTTCAGTCCGTGTCGGACGATTCTGTCTGGATACAGGGGCATGGCTGGCTGGCTTTTAACAAACTGCACAGAAGGGGCAGATGAGCTTGCAGGCAGGGGGCGCTCTACTGTGGATGGAGAAAACATCTGGTTGACCGGAATTGGCTTCATGAAGAGCTGTGTGCACTGCATCACGATGCCTTTGTTCTTGTGTTCCCGGGCGTGAGCCAGCAAGGCGCACTTGTTGAAAAACACCAGTGTCTTGGCGCAGTGGGTGCAGGTCACTTCGATATGGACGCTCTTCCGGCTGTAATGGCACGCTAGACTCTTCTGCAGCCCAAAAGAGTCACCGCACTCAGCACAGCTGTAGCCCTGAGGTGGTAGGCTAATATTGCACTCAGGTGGAGGGTTCAGATTAGGTACATACGTTGGGACGGGGTTGGAGTAATTCAACAATCTGTTCAGGGTCATGGCAGCCGTGTTGGGGATCACAGCCCGTGAATTTGGGGTTGCCTTTTTGACCTGGTGAACCAAAGGAACACCACTGCAAACAACTGTCGAAGACAGCTGGGACTGGCTTTGTCTTTGTGAGGATGACCTGGCGGTGACAGAAGCAGCAACACTATGGGGAACTAGGTTTAGGTTGGCAAGATGTAAGGCTTTAGGGAGGAAGCCAGTGTTGGGAGCAGAGCCTGCTTGGCCTGATGACCCTTTCCTTTGCTTCTGTCCCTGTGTAGTCCTCCTAGCACCGCCACCAGCAAGCTGTGAGAAGGTTGTCTTCTTGGAACTCCCTGGTGACTTGCTTTTTGCCGTACGGGCCCCTGTTGTGAGGGTCCTGGGGGAGCGGTTCTTTTCATTTTCAAAAATGACATCACCAGTCACGTCGGGGGAGCGGTGCACAGGCGTCGTCTTGGAAGAGGACTCCTCAACAGAGGAGGGAGCAGGAGACCACTCAATTGAAGAGTTAAGGTCCTCTGCCTCAGAATCAGGCAAAACACTGGTAACAGTTCTCTTAATTTGGCCAGATGAGGTTTTGATGGTCTTTATTCTAACTCTAGGTATGGCTGGAGATGAGCTGGGTGCCAGTGCAGGAGATGCTTTACCACTGCTGTCACTGCAAATGCTCATGGGACTGTCTGGTTGTTTGACCAGGCGCTGTTTGACAACTTCAAGAGGACTCCGGGGGCTCCTCGGTGAAATGGGCACTTTCGGGCTGACCTTCACGGTTTCATTAAGAGGCATGGACACTTCTCTACTGATTACTTCATTTGGATCCTTTCTGGCATTTAGAGCTTCCAGTGCCTCAAGGCAAGATGATATTTTAGAGGTTGGCGGTTTGACACTTTTACGAGATAAAGTTGTGTTTGTCTCAGATACAGGATGCTTGTTTCTCTCACCAACATTGTTATGGTGGTCCTTCATGGGCACATCTGCAACATCACAAACATTTGCCGGTGTTCGCAGATCTTGTACACTGTAGTCGAATGTTATGTCTTCCTTGTCAGACATGATGCCGGCCTTCACAACATTCACAGTTTCGTTAAGGGGGTCTCTTTCATGACACTGGTCAGTCAAGCTGTAGGGCTGTTTTCTTCTTTGATTGTCAGGCACAGGGGTGTCTGCAGGTGTGAAAAAAGGGACTGTTGGGTAGTAGGCTCCCTCTGTTTGCTTTGGAGCATCAATCACCCCATTGGTCTGCATATCCTCAGACTCTGGACTGGATATGGGACTAAACTGGGGCAATGACTTTGCGAATGATGAGAGTCTTTCTGCCTTGTATTGTGAGGGGCCTTTTTCCAAGAGACTTTTAGAGCAGTCTCCATTTGTGGAGGGGCTATCGACTTTAGAAAAGCTGCTGTGACCAACATGGTGTGTGTCAAGGGATCCTCCAGCACTCCTGAAGCCATTTTGTAGTAGGTTCCCAAAATGTGGGTTCTCTTTCTCCACCACAGACTCATAAGACTCCTGTCGGCTAGTGTTTTTCACGATGACACTGACAGCAGGTATGTCAGTTGCACATACAGAGTGTGGAGGAGAAACACTCTCATCCATACATATGCCTGTGTGTTTGAGGTGACTCTCTGTCTCATCGTGACTCTCCGAAATGGCTTCTTTGGCGTCCAGACCAGTGGCATCAGGGATGTCAAAAGCCGCCAAGAGGTCATCAAAGTCTGGGGTCTTCATGTCACCCATTTTGGAGATCTTAAAACAAACTAATGAAAGATAGTCTGCATTACTGCCATTGCTGAAGTTAAATGTGCACTTTGCTATCATCTTCACTTTCTGAGTCATATTTTTGACAAACTTCAGTAAGATAGGTCAACTCAAGATCCTAAAAATGTAAGTCCGTGGCAGAATATGATAGGACAGATATGTTGCCTTTTCACATTTAGGCTACTGTACATTCTTAATATTTCAAAAGACATCAAATTGAAGACAATTACGTAATGCAATGCCCCAGTACCATGTCAGCAGAATCCAAGTAAATGGTAAATTGCACTTACCATCTGAATTTTGCTTATTCACCGATGTACTTCTGTGTAGATAATCATGATGCTGTTGTCCAACCTCGGGCCTGAGAGGGTGCGTGGTATCATATGTATTGTCTTAATTTCACCCTACAATTGAATGATGCACTGTCCTAAAACTAAACGTTGACCACAACCCGCATGGTGTGGACACACATGGATAAAGACGAGAAAAAAGGCTAACTTGTAAAAGACACTGCTTTAACCTCATGACATATTTTTTGACAGCTAGCGCTACTGAATGTTCCTCACGTAGCATTCAGGTTTGGCCAAACAGTTTGCTATCCATCCGTATAAG
The DNA here is from genome assembly GCF_900700415.2 of Clupea harengus. Classification (NCBI taxonomy): domain Eukaryota; kingdom Metazoa; phylum Chordata; class Actinopteri; order Clupeiformes; family Clupeidae; genus Clupea; species Clupea harengus. The sequence continues at coordinate 8,330,742 of NC_045154.1, read as the reverse complement.
ATACAGCTAGCTACCTAGCTAGCAAATCAATGTGGAGCTGCAGATGACGTTTTTTGGGCACATAGATTATTCTTCCGTGGCAAGGTCATTATTGTTGTACATTAGAAATAGAGACACTTGGTATTGTTTTTAGACACCACCACGGTAGAAGGCCACTTGTTATCAAGCAAGCTTCTTCAGCACAACTGCAAAACACCGATAAACGTAGCCACCTAGCTAACATTAACAACGCTAGCGCGATACTAGCTAACGAACAACGTTAGCTTGGCAGGAACCCTTTCGATATAATAGCACTTAAGCCACGAAACGATCCTTACCGTTTCATTAGAGGTAAATGTACCCACTCCCAAATCATAGATCAAAGCTGTGTGCACAGTTGACTACTTCATAGATATTTAACAGCATACTGCTAGCGAGATACCTATGCTAGCTAGCTTCCCATCTAGCTAGCTATGGTTTGTAGCTAGCTGATGATATTTTGTCAGGCTGCCTCTTATACATATGATTAATTTTGTCGAATATACACTAGGGACAATACTACCTAAGTCAAAAACATTAACGCTTCACAATGCAACATAAATCACAAACACAGCATTGATCATAAAGCGTGTCTCTGTTTTTTAATAAGACTAGCAGCTAGTACTAACTAGCTAGCTATCTAGTTGGGTTGTTGTTTACAGTTCGCGTTTATGGCTGGCTAATGTGGACATTTCCTGTCCATCTACTGCCTGCTTGCTCAATTAAGGACCCCAGCGTAATGTTGTAACCTTATACAGCAACTGCATTCATCCTAAAATAAACGTATGAGATAGCCCGTGAGCATTGCAATAGTTCTCCTTTCACGCACTGCCACAGATTAAAATAATATATGAGTCTCATCGGTTGAATCGATAAAAATGATCGCTCACATTGTCACTTGTATATGAGTTCACGAGTTCGTCTTAAAATATGCCTGATCCGAAATGTCACCAATCCAACCTGTGTAGGAAAGAGAGAGCTGGTTAATCAGTTGAGATTGGCTTGAATGCATGAGCTTTAAACTTGGTATAACCTGAACTAAAGTTTCATTACAACCTTTAGTGTATTTTGGAGTTTATGATGTTTTTTTATGAAATATAGCCTATACATTGAATAAAACACACATATTGTAAAATAGTGATTATTGTAAAGGACATTTAGAGTATAATAATAATATTGAGCCTACTCCAAATATTAAACATTCTTGTTAATGAAATTGCTTAGCTTTGGGGCATGTGGATATTTAAAGACCCAATAAATTACCTTTGAAATATCTATCATGAAGAACTCAAATGATAAATGCATGACATGATCGAAGCAGTTCTAGACAATGTTCACCAGGAATACTTTTAAAAGGAATAGACAGTAGGGCTTGTTTTGTTTAAATTACATTTGTTTACACATATTTGTAGCTTGGCAGACATGTTTCAAAATGCCCCAGACACTCTTTTTCACTCTTTTCTTCAATTGGGCACGAATGGTGTAGTGATCCCAGAGAATGGCCTTCAGCATTTACTGCAAAAGCATATTAGGTTTGTCTCAGGTAACTATGAATGAATGTATTCAACATTAATTTGATTGAAACTGTATCTTTTACACAGCCTTTTCCACTTCCCAGCAGAACCAGACAGGTGCGTGAAAGCCTGTAGCTGAGCATTGGGTCATAGGGAGAGAGTATAGACACATATACTTGTGTGTGTGTAAATATATATATATATATGGGCCATTCTACCGAATTGGTGCAAAGTGTGGTCCCACAACAAGAAAAACTATTTACAAAACAATTAAGTATTCAGACATAGATATTTACTAAGAATATGTTATGGTCTATTTAAACCCAAGACATTAAATGAGATAGGGATAAGCTAAATATATACAAAATCATCATTTATAGGATACTTTCTATTGGGAAGTAGCTGTCCCCAACCCTGGCATCTAAATTTCAATGTCTGTAAATAACACTTTTTACATTTTTTTTTTTCAATGATCTAATTTCAAAGATCTTTATGATTAAGTTTAAACAGAACTTGGAAGATTTAGATTTATTGTGGGTTTAATAATAATAAAAAAAAAACTATACTCAAAAAATCATGTCCATAGTTATCATGTCACTACCGAAACACAGGAGTTTTAGTCCATTGGCTGAGCCTGTTTTTTAGCCACACCCCTGCATTTAGAACCAGGCAGTGATACTGCATCCCTATCCCTCATGGCTGAATGGTAAGTAGCTAGATCCCATACTTTTGATATAAATGTGTTCCAAAGTCTGAAAATCAGTGTGTAACCTTAAGAATTGTCACTACCGAACACATATTTTCTTCAATTAAGTAAACTTTTTTTTTTTTTTAAGTATTATGTTTGTTTGTGTGTACACCTCTTCAAAGATTTGTTTGCTAGCCATGTGCTTGCTAGAATTATTTATTTATGCTCAAAGTTAGCTAGAATTGTCACTACCGAAACAGTCACTACCAAAACATATGGTAAAGTTTCGGTAGTGACAAAATGGAATGGTAAGTAGTTCAATAAATAAATAAATAAATGTGTTATGTGGACTAAATGGTAAACATGTAGATAATGCTGATTTCTATCTGAAATTGTTCAGGAGAGAAAGAATCATAAGACACCAAAATGCCAAAAGGAAAAAGTGGAGCAGAGAGGCTGAGAGAATACCGACAAAGAGTGAGGGATGACCCAGTGAAACACCAAGAATATTTAAGGAAGGAAAGAGAAAGAAATAAGAAACGAAAGGAAGAAGGAAAGTTGAAATGTATCAGTGATTTACCCAACAGGGAGCAAAAGGTCAGAAAATCATGGAGGAAAAGACAGCAAAAGCACAAAACATTTGTGTTTTTAATATTCCCAACCTAAAGCATGGTATGAGTTAAGATTAAGCAATAAGGTTGAGGAAATATGATACAACCTTGCAAACAAAATACTGTGGTCACTACCGAAACAGTGCAGTCACTACCGAAACACTGGATGTTTTGTAAAAAATAAAGTATTGAGTTATCAACTAAAATGTTATGATACTGATTGGTTTAATGTATGTTCAATTTCATCAATCATCAACTTTGGAATCAATATGATCAGTATTTTGCATTTTACAAAGAAATATTGCACTTAGATTTGGATGAATGGTATAAATTGAACTTTGAAATTTGGTAAAAATTTCATTTTTATTGATTTCATTGTGAAAACCTTCAAGAAATATTTGTAAAAATACTCTTCAGAGAAGGGAAGGAAACACAATCTGAACAGGTTAATAATAATACGTTTTTACTATAGTTTATTACTATGTTTCGGTAGTGACAATTTTTGGGAGAGGAAAAACATTCCAACACATTCTGAAAATACAATATAAAAATTGACGGTTCATTTACTAGATATGTGTACTTTAGATATGGTACAATATATATATATACGGACAAAGTTTTGGGAATAAAACATACAAATTTTCCAAATATTTCCAACCTGACTTTACACCAATTCGGTAGAATGGCCCATATATATATATTATATATCATCATCATCATCATCATCATCATCATCATTATTTATTCAGGGAGAATTGACTGAGCACAGGGCTCTTTTGCAGCAATGCCCTGATTGAGGGTACATAATACAGATGAACAATAAATAAACAAACCAAAACAAAACAAAACAAAACAGACAAAATAAATAAACAAAACACATTAAACAACTCATAAATGAAGTATATATATATATATAATAATACAAAATCAGTAATTTAAAACAACAGCATTGAAGCACATCCTTAGCATCTAAAAGGCTCTTAAAATGGTTGACAGACAAATACTTGGTTAGTTTCAAATCCACTTGAACAGTGTTCCATTTATGGGAAGCAAAGAACTTAAAAGCTATTTAACCTATATTCGTTTTTGTAAGGGGGATTTCAAGGGAGATGAGGCTCTGTGACCGTGTGTTATGGCAGATGGATTTTAATTTTAAAAGTGACATAAAATAATTAGGCAGTTTTCCCACTAAGGCTTTATAAACAAATAAAAGACAGTGTTTTTCCCTCCTGTCTGCTAGAGGGGACCAACCAACATTCTTGTATAAGTTACAATGGTGGGTCCTGAAAGTGTCTCCTGTAACAAAGCGAATAGCACTATGGTAAACAGAGTCCAGGAGTTTGAAGTTAGAGGGTGCAGCATACATGTAAACAATTTCACCATAGTCAAGAACTGACACAATTGTTGATTGCACTATTTTCATTCGGTTTTCAAAAGTAAAACAAGATCTTATTCTATAAAGAGCGCCCAGTTTAATTTTAACCTTCTTAGCTAGGTCAAGAACATGTGATTTAAATGACAGCCTATCATCTAGCCAGATACCTAGGTATTTATAGCAAGGAACTTGCTCAATATTAGTCCCAGAACGGGTGCATATCCTATGGGTGGAGGGGACATTATTTCTACCATTGGAGAAAATCATGAATTTAGTCTTAGACTTATTCAGCATCAATTTGAGGGACTTTAGGGATTCCTGTACACCAGTGGTTCCCAAACTTTTTACAGTCCCGTACCCCTTCAGACATCCAATCTCCAGCTACGTACCCCCCCCCCCCCCCCCTTAAAAAAAAAAAAGTTTTCGGGGCACCACTAATGCAGATTTCCAGACGCTAGGAATGTAGCCAGAAAAAAGTGACAGATTAAAAATGTGGGTCAAGGGTCTGGCTATAATGGGGCAGCAAGCTTCAAGAGACGTGGGTCTAACTGGTCTGCACCCACTGAGCTCTTCATACATTTAGAATTACGAAGAGCAGAGAGGACTTCATGCTGTTGTATTGGTCTAAAAGAGAAGGAAGTGGTTGGGTCAGTTCCCGGTGACCTGGCATCATCAGTGAAGTTATCTAGCACTCCATCCGGTACATCAGGGAAATTGGAATGGTCAAACAGAGTGCCGCATTGGATAAAATTATATATATACTGTATATATATAAACATACACACACACACACACATACACACATATATATGTCTATATTCTCTCCCTATAAATATATATATAGTGTAATGGTCAATGGAGATATTCCAGAGAGGCGTCAGTATATCTACACATAGTCACCAGTAGCATCGCATCATGCAAATGAATACATATATATATATATATATGTATTCATTTGCATGATGTGATGCTATATATATATATGTGTAGATATACTGACGCCTCTCTGGAATATCTCCATTGACCATGCTATGTTTATGTTGATGGATTTGAGCACCTGGACCAACCCAAATGCAATCTCCTCCTGTATGCTGTTGCAGCCATGCCATTTTGTGGGAAATGTGCTGGTGTGGTGCGCGTTTCTTCTTCTACCTTAGTCTATAGGTTACATTATCCAAATAGAAATAACAGATTAATTGAATTAACCCACGACACAGGTTTGCTCCTGCGTCCTTGCTAGTACAGAAGTATGTAGGCATAATGCGCCACTCTTCCAAAAATGGGAACACAATATTTTTGCCAGATAGATAATTTAGAATTGGGTTGTGGTGGTTTGTGATTGGCGCGCGTTCCCTGTCAGAGTGAAACCTATATCCATTTTTTTCGCCAGACTAGGGACCGAGGGCTGCCCAGATTAATTAAACATCATAGGTGAAACATTTGCTGAAACACAGATTCACAACCAAGCCAGGGCTGCACTGTGATAATATCTAGGCATTAGCCTCCCTTCTGTGGGATTCCTGTGGGTCGAACTTACCAGCCCAGAAGAGTTGACAGCGTTTGGAACCCTTCATCAGCAGGTATGTCAGGGTCAGCATCATTTTGCCCCTTAGCTTGAACACCACTTTGCCTTGGGCAGCAAATACTATCCATCTTCACCAGCTGAAGGGTCACAGCTGTTCTTGTTGTTCTTGTAGTTTCTTCTTAGCCATATAACCATCTTAAACAGGCCTCTCCATGCTTCTTCATGGATGCTTTCTTCACAAGCCAGCATGAGAGGCTTAGTTAAGTAACTATATGGAATGGAATAGAAATGCTCAAATGAAATAAATGCACTTGCCTATGCAGAGCACTTTATCGCCATTTACTGTCTGGCATGATAGCTAAGATATGAATGGAGAGAGAGTTACACAGTTTTATAATATTATCAAAGCTTCAATCCACATGTTTGATGTCTCTCTTATCTTATATTGTCTGCAATGGCTTGTAGTCTATAAAACAATAAAAGTGTTGATCCAGCCAAACAAGAGTAGTGTGTTGTGTTCAGTGTTGGGAGTAACGCGTTACAAAGTAACGCATTACTGTAATTCCACTACTTTTAGCGGTAACGAGCATGTAACGAAGTATTTTTTTAAATCAAGTAATGCAGTTACAATTACTGAAATTGAAATTAGTTCGTTACTTGCGTTACTCTCTTTTGTGAACAATGAACACTTGGAGACAAGACGACAAGATAGGCCTACTTTAGCTGCTTCTGATCTGACGTCGCAGGACCGTGGTGGCAAACAGATACACCAATCGAATCAATCAATGAGCATTAAACCACATCATGGCCGACAGTGCGGATAGAAGACAGTTGGTGACGTGACGACCATCGAGCGCAGCGTTCGACTCTGCAAGCCGGACCGATAGCTGACACAGAGATTGTTTCGGAGTCCGTGGAAAAGTGTCGAGGGGGAGGTAGACGCTATCGTGGACACGAAGTTTTTTTTTCGCAGGAGTTTGTATCAGTGAGTGTTTTTCGTTTGCTTTGGAAGCTTTTTGTTTGTTTTGGTAGAGCGAGGGTGTCGGTCCGACGGCCGTCGGCTGGCCGGCACTTTTGCTTTATTTTTCTTTCATTTGGCGGTAATATGCCAGGCTCTATAAGGAATAGTGAAAGTGATATGGATGTCGAATCTCAGGGTGCTGGGCGCGGAGGGGCGAAAAAAGAGAAAGGGAAGTGGTGGTGGTGGTGATAATGGCGACGAAAGCTTAGCTAGTAAAGGTAGAAGAATGGAGGAGGACGAGTTTAAAGTTTTGATGAAATTCAATGAGGATATATCTAAACATGACATTTCCAATCCAATGCGTCTAACCAAGCTGATAAAAGAAGCTGTTGGAGAGGTGGTATCAGCAAGGTATATAAGCAACAATAGGATCATAGTGTTTTGCAAGTCTAGCCAGCAAAAACAGAAGGCTTTAAGTTTGAGTAAGCTAGGGAAGGAGGATGTGGAATGTGTGGAGGTGGGAGTAAGAGATGGAACAAAAGGAGTCATTACTGGTGTCCCTATGAATATTTCTGAAGAGGTAATGAAAACCTGTATGGAGGGAGGGACACTAGTGAAGGCAACACGATTTCACACTACCAAGGAGGGTAAAAAGGTTCCAAGCACAACGATCTTGCTGCAGTTCAGTGAACTGCAGCTTCCTAAACGTGTGATGATTGGATATGTTTGCTACCCAGTCAGGCCATATGTGCCGGCACCGCTCAGGTGCTTTAAATGCCAAAGGCTGGGGCATGTCGCAGCAGTCTGCAGAGGGGCAAGGAGATGTTGTAGATGCGGAGGAGATCACGACTATGGACACTGTGGGGAGGGAGTGCAGCCCAGATGCTGCAATTGTGGTGGGGCACATAGCGCAGCATTTCAGGGTTGTGTTAAACAGCAGGAGGAACAGGAGGTACAAAAATATAGGGCAGTTAACCAGGTGTCATATGCAGAGGCTGTCAAACAGGTTAAAGCAAAAGAGCCTGCAACCAATCAGAGGGTAAATCAGAAAGAGGCATCAATGCAGGGTGAAGTACAAGGCAGGGGCGACTCCCCAGTACGAGTGGATACAATGCAGGTGGCTAAGACAGATTTTCTAGCTTTTATAATTAAGGTTATTAACTGCTCTGCCCAAGCAACTACACGTACAGATCGCATCAGGATAATAATGCAAGCTGCAAAGACACATTTGGACATGGCTAGTGTGCCTGTGGAAGAGGTGATGAAAAAGCTATCAGAGGGAAATGTTGAATCATCACAGCCTGAAGGATGACAGGAACCCCATTAACCATATTACAGTGGAATGCTAGAAGCCTAGTGGCGAATGGGCAGGAATTTAAGAAATTTGTATATGATCTACCTGTTTTACCTGACGTTTTATGTATACAAGAGACATGGTTAGTCCCTCACTTACAGTTTGTAGTCCCGGGTTACACGTCAGTACGGAAAGATAGGAGGGAAGGGCATGGGGGTGGATGTTGCACCTTTGTGAAAGAGGGTCTACCATACAGGGAATTAATAGTGGGTGATAGTGAGTGTGTGGCGGTGGAAATGTGGTGGACAAGAGGGGATAGTGTCATAATAGTTAATTTTTACAATCCCTGTAATGACCTAACAGTGGAGTATCTGGAAAGAGTGGTGCAGAGAGAGGGTAAAAGGGTGTGTGGTGTGGGGATTTCAACGCACATAACTCTCTGTGGGGTTGTGATGTCACAAATAGGAATGGTGAAGTTTTAGAGGAGTTCATGGACAATGAGACACTTGTATGCCTAAATGATGGGCGAGGCACCAGAGTGAATGTTAGAACTGGAGCACTATCAGCTCTGGATCTCACATGTGTATCCAGTACATTAGCCGGGTTAAGTGAGTGGGATATACTGGAGCATTCCACTATAGGAAGTGATCACTTCCCTTTAATTTGCAAAATAGCTGTAGAAGTAAACAGAGAGGTGAATTGGTGTCCGGGGAAGTGGCATTGGAAAGAGGCAGACTGGGAATTGTTTAATGAAGTTTGTGAAACCAGGGTGGGCCAGGTACAGATCACAGGAGAGGTCAATGACATGGCAAGAAGCCTATCTGATGTGTTTTTGACTGCAACTGCAGCTGCAGTACCCAGATCCCAAGGGAGAGGTAGGAGGAAGATAGTACCATGGTGGACCAAGGAGTGTACTGAAGCAATCCAAACACGCAATAAAGCATTTAGGGTGTTGCGAATTACGCTCACCCTGAGAAAGTGGTGGAATATCAGAAGGCAAGGGCCAAGGCTAGGAAAGTTATTAAAGATGCAAAAAGGAAATGTTGGAGGGAATACTGCAGTCAACTTGGAACATATGTCCAGATAGAACAGGTGTGGGGTATGGTTAAAAAGATGATGGGGGTATTTAGAGGGAGATCTATTCCTGTTTTGGTTGAGGGAAATAGTGTGGCAAGCTCAGCAAAAGATAAGGCAGAGCTATTGAAGACTGCATTTGCCAAAGCTCATAGCACAGATAACCTGGAAGAACCGTTGGTGGAGCGGAGACAAGCAACCCTGAGAGAGTGGGGAAATGTATGTGAAAGGCAAACAGATTGCAACAGCATTATGGATAGGGATATCACATTATTTGAGCTTAAATGTGCCCTCATCAATACCTCCAATACTGCGCCAGGTCAAGATGAAGTGTGCTACATAATGTTGAAGCATGTATCTGATGAGGTGCTTAAAAAGGTGGTGGAAGTATTTAATAGAATATGGTCAGAAGGAAAGGTGCCAGATGTGTGGAAGCATTCACTTGTCATCCCAATAGCCAAGCCAGGGAAAGACCCTTCAAAGGCAGCTAGCTACAGGCCTATTGCTCTTACTTCTAACATGTGCAAACTGATGGAGAGAATACTGGTTAACAGGTTAACATACTTTATGGAAAGCAAGGGTCTATTTGCAGGATACCAAAGTGGGTTTAGGAAGGGGAGGTCTACGCTGGATGCTATGATTAGGCTTGAGACTGACATTAGAAAAGCCTTAGCAATGAAAGAGGTTCTAGTGGCTGTCTTTTTTGACATCGAGAAGGCCTATGACATGTTGTGGAAGGAGGGCCTCATGATACAGCTTAAAAAGCTTGGGGTGGGAGGGAGGCTATTTAACTGGATACTGAGCTTCCTATTTGGGCGTACAATTCAGGTGAGGGTGGGGGCAGACGTGTCTACAGTGACTGAGGTGCAGAATGGCACGCCCCAGGGCAGTGTTATCAGCCCTGTGTTGTTCAACATCATGGTAAATGAGGTGTTTAGGAGGGTAAGCCCAGACATAGAGGTCTCACTATATGCAGATGATGGGGCATTGTGGAGGAGGGGAAGGAACATTAATTTTATAGTCAGTAAGATCCAACAAGCAATTGAGGCAGTTGTAGGATGGGCTGGTGACTGGGGATTCAGATTCTCAGTGGCAAAAACTTACTGTGAATTCTTCACAAAAAGGACAGTTGCTGATAATGTTAAACTGTACATGTATGGGGAACCACTTGAACGAGTTGAGGTTGCCAGGTATCTAGGGCTTTGGTTTGACAGAAGGCTCACATGGAAAGCACATATTGACAAATTGGAGACAAAGTGCAAGAGAGTATTAAATGTTATGCGATGTCTGACAGGGATGGAATGGGGGGCAAGCCGATCCTCCTTAATGACACTATATTATGCCCTCCTGCGTTCAGCAATAGATTATGGTAGCTTTGTCTATGGATCTGCGTCTGATTCTCGACTCATGAAGCTGGAGAGAATACAGTCACGAGCGCTGAGGCTTTGTTGTGGAGCACTTCAATCCTCCCCAATAGTGAGTTTAATGTTGAGCTGGGGGAAATGCCTTTAGCAATCAGAAGGAAAAAGCTGTTCCCTAGCCTACTGGTCAAACCTGGAAGGCCACAATCGAGGGAATCCTGCAAAAAGAGTGATAGAGCCATGCTGGGAGTACGAGGCCAAAAAAGGCAAGGGGTTTGGGTGGAGGGTGAGGGGAATGGGTACAGGAAGCGGGTTGAAAGAGGGAATGGTTAGTCCGACAGTAGCCATGTCACCAGTGCCACCATGGTTGTTCCCCATGCCTATAGTGGACATGAGCATATTGAAATATGCCCAGGAAGAACAGGAGAAGCAGTAACGTGGCTGGGTACGCACTAGACCACATTGGGTGTACATATGCTAGACCTGTCCAGATATATACTGATGGATTCAAAGGACCCAGAATCTGGGAAAACTGCAGCTGCCATGGTTGTAAGGGGATGGGTGTTCTGTGCCTCCTGGAGGCTGACAGATGAGGTGTCTGTGTACACCACAGAGCTAATTGCCATCATTAAAGCACTAGAGTGGGTTGAGGAGACTGGGCAAGAGGAGGGGCTTATTTGCTCTGACTCTGCAGCAGTGTTGGGCAGTATACAGTCATTTAGATCCTGTAGAATGGATTTACTGAATGAAGTCTACCTATGCCTATATAGGCTGGAGCAGAGAGGGGCTCTGTGACTTTCCTGTGGATCCCAGCCCATGTGGGGATATGGGGCATGAGAAGGCGATGGCCTAGGCCAAGAAGGCGCTAGAAAATCCAGAGCCACAGGTCAACACTAAGCTTGGGAGGGGGGAGGTAAAAGTTTTTATAAGGAGGGCTCTGACAAAGCAGTGGCAGATCCAGTGGATACAAGTCCTAAAGGCAGGCATATGTATGCAATACACAGAGAGGTTTGGGAGAGAAGCCAGAGTTAGAGGTTGCAGGAAGGATGAAATAGTGGTCGCCAGGCTGAGGATTGGCCATACCCGGCTGAATAGCACCCAATACAGGGTAGGTGGGACATGACACAGGAAATTGCATGTGGTGTCCAGGCCAAGAGGAAACTGTGGAGCATGTATTGCTCGTCTGTCCCACCTACCAGGGTCACAGGGAGCATTGGAGGGAACAACTGCAGGGAGCTGGATGCTCGGGATTCGGTCTGGCTGAGGTTCTGGGGGAGGGAATAAGGCCAGGGGAACTGGTCAAGTTCCTCAAAATAGCAGGGCTATACAAGAGAATATGAATATCCCTTTTGGTATTATTATTGTTATTTCTTTTCTTTGTTTTGTGTTACTGAGATGCCCAAAACTGCAATGTTTACAGTGATCTGTAGGTGGCAGCATGCACCACTACGTGTAACCTGCCATTAAAGCGAAAGAAGAAGAAGAAGAAGTGCGGATAGAATGAGCTTTCTCTCCTGGAAGTATGGACATTACTTTTCGCTCGTCGAAATTAAAGACAAAAATGTAGTGGTGAGTTGTAAATTATGTGCAGACAAAGAAGCTATCCACATCGAAGAGTAGCAATTCAAATCTTATGAAGCACCTGTTGAAACAACCCGCTTCGACAAAGCTAGTAGCGAAATACCCCAGCCCTACGGATGCTGAAGGCGCCACTCCATGCAAACAACCAAGGCTAGACTTTACACGGACTGCAGTGCAGCCGATAAGCCAGGTAGAGCTGAATAAATTGATTGCTAGGTACTGTATGTTGTCGATGACATGCATTCTCTGTGATCTGTCGAGTCAGTAAATTAGCTAATAAGCAAAATACCAGTGATAAATGGAGGCTAGGGGCAAATGTGCAGGAAGACGTTTTCCAGCTATTTAGACAGAGAATATGCGAAAATGCAGGTCGGGCTAAAAAAAAAAAACATTTGAGGGTTTACAACATGTCTCTACCACAGCAGACATCTGGACTGCTTACAATAAAAGCTTTCTAGGTGTAACTGCACACTGGATTAATCCGAACAACATGCTACCTGGGAAGTTAGCTCATATTGTTAGCCCCTTTTAACGTTTGTTGAGAATCTCATCTCTTATCTCTATTTCGCTTTGCCTTATGAGGCATGTTTGTTATACCATTTTGTTAACCTTTTGTTAAAATCACATATTCAATTATATGCAGCACCTCAAGGCACCTTTGTTTTCTCTTTGAATTACTGTAAATACTGTAGGCCAATCACTTTTATTTCATTGGGCCTAATGTGGTAAAAAAACACTGTTAAATGACGGAGACAGTTATTTTGTATTAAGTTAAGTGTTAAAAGGGACTTTTGTACTATTGCTTGATTTGAAGGCCTGTTGCCCTGTTTATTACAATAAATAGGTCTAAAAAATGTTTATTGTGTTTGACTGTTCAGTACTGTTCATATTCATTACATTTAAAAAGCAGACATAAAAGTAACTTAAAAGTTACTTTCCCTAGTAACTAATTACTTTTGATATACAGTAACTGGTGAAGTAATTCAATTACCTTTAAAAGAAGTAACTAGTAACTGTAACTAATTACTCATTTTCAGTAACTTGCCCAACACTGGTTGTGTGTTCATTGATGGTACTATTACTCATCGTAGTAGAACTGTTCTTGTGATCAAAATGTGGTCAAATTGTGGCTCTAGTTTCTAGTCATTAACACATGACTATGTCTATGTATGTTTGTGGTCATAGTGATAGGAGACAATGTTAGCCTACATTCAAAGAGTATCATCGTCTAAAAATGTAATTGTGGCTCTCTTTTCCCGTACACAACAGTGGCGACTCCTTGAGGACGCCTGGCCTCAGAATTTCAGGCCGCCAAGGGACGCCAGACTTGGTTCACATTAGTTTTAGAAAAATGAACCAATCACAGTTGAGTATTATACTGCGCTGACTGGACTGTGAATGAGAAAACATATCCAGTGGGTGTGTAGAGGAGGCCGTAGAGGAGACAGTAAATTGTCAGTCGGCACTTCAACCTGCGCCTGTCTTGACATTTATGTTACAGAATCGCTGCCCTGCGCCTTGTTAGATGATATTTATTGCACACCCAACAGGTGGTAAGAAAATTAAACCTTTCTTTCGTTAGCCTAGCATCTACATAATTGCATAGGTTACGGTATGTTGATGCAGCGCAACCACATTCGCATTTTCTTGCAGAAATGCACTTCCCGTTCTATATGTAGCCTTGTTTTATTTTTATCTTTTTTCAAGATTCTACTCCAGTGTCACCTGAAGTTAAGTCTTCTGTTAAAACGTTATTTTTATTTTCAGTATAATTTAGCTAAGTTTAGAAACACAACGCAATTAAAAACACCAAACCCTCTCAGGAGGATATTAAGAGGAAACGAGTTCTGAAAGTGCTGAAGTACAGTTTCATAGAACTACACAAACTGCACGCTAAACCTGTAAGTACTTGAGACACAATCTTGAGATCTTTAGTGATGTTTTTCTGATTTTGTTTTCAAAAGGCAGTCTTTAAAAACAGCCTAGTGACAGTATTGCAGGAAATAAGTGAGTAAGTGGGCATCTTGTGGTTTCCTTTCTTTTATTCACCTGCAAAAGACCTCCATAAGTAAATCATGTTTGGTTTCATTTGACTAATATGGCTTGTTGTATACCAGATATTCCCTCAGTCTTTCACAGGTTGACTGAATACTAGTTTAAGCCATATCTAATTTAAAGTCAATTAGTTGAAAGTTAATTTATTCTAAATAAAAATAAGAAAGGTGTAAAGGTTACACAGTTGCACAACATAACAGGTCTGGGTAACAGTTTATTTACTGGCGTTTCAGACTGGCTTCCACCCTTCAGGAGATCTTTATCACGATGCTTCGTAGGAGTCTTGTGTCATAAATCAGTTCACACGCACTGGACAGTGCTATTGTCCTGAGTCAGTGTTCCTTGGAATTACTGAGCGTATATACACCACTACGTGGTTAATTAATGATAAGGTCTGGGAGAGGGCAGAGTATATTTTAGTGTTCGTTTCAAACCACATGGGATTGATCTCTGAGAATACCAGGACACACAATGGGTAAGCCATTAGCCTGCTCTTTCCTAGTAAAGTTGAAACAGGTGTTTTTTTGGCACACGTATTCTCACACCCTGTCTACCCCTTACTTTGTCCTTTGTGCATTAAGGAATGAGTTTCACCTGTTGGTGCTGTCCAAATATATGTATGACATTTTCTTTGTGTTTTGCTTCACTTTTCTCCAGCGGAAACAAATGATATTAAGCTGAACGGTGTGAACTGTAATGAACATGGGATGGACAATAAAGCATTTGAATCAGAGGTAAGTTTTCAGCTCTGCGTATTAGATGGCTAGTTTAGATAGATGAATCCGAAGTTGAACCGTGGGAAACTCTCAGAACAGGGCACAAGTCTCCGCTCTAGAGTCAGCTGAAGAGGTGATTTGCTTTCTTGTGCTTGTTCGTTTAACCTGAGGTTGACAGGTAAATAACCGTATGGTTGTCTTCTAGGAGGAGAGCACTGATGGTGACAGCAAGGCATCAGCTCATGAAAATGATTTTGATGAAAAGGGATCGACCACGGAATCAAAGTCATGCTGCAGGTACCGTGCTGCAATGGTGAAATATTTCAACTGTCAGTACAGAATCTGAATTCTGAATGACAACTTACACTGATGTATATTTTTTCAGTAAGGTGTTTGAACCCATCAATGCGGCTGAACGTTACTGCAAGGCTCATTCCAGAATCATCAAATCCATCATGTTGGCCCTACTCGGTGCAGGTAGCATGACATGGCATACACCTTTCCTAACCCTAACCTAGCTGCTAGGATTCAATGTATGCATACCTTGAAATAATTTGCCATTTAAGTTAATTGGTATATACCCTGTGACATTTTCACCTGGTGCAATCAAACGACTAATGACCAAAAAACTGAAAACTAAAAATTTGTTTGAAAAACTGTAAAAGTACTTTATTTATGGATGCACAAGCATTGATCAGCGTTTATGAACTTTTTATATGACTTCATGTTATTTGTTCTAAAAATTTTGACTCGTAAAGATCAAACCTTATTATCTCTGCATATGATGGGGAGATAACATAACAATACAGTTTTATTACGGAATTGATTTAATCTGATTATCTGTATTCTTTCCTTCAGGCTATGTTGCATATTTCATCACGGCCTGTGTTACGGATTTTAACAGGGCAATTGCCCTTGTAGTTCTCACCTGTTTGGCAGTGGTCTCCAAAGTTTATGATCTTGTACAAAAGTACAAGGGAGAGGACATAAAGAGGTGCTTCAAGCCCATACACAGGTGTTTCAAGAACAACCTGAGATGGTTAAAATGGTACGTGAAATATGCTTTGTAAATATTTACTTCATTGTTTACATCCACTTCAGAAGTCAAAAATGACTTTTTATACACATATATTATGATTGTTATGTGTAGTGTACAATGTATATTTTTTCTCACTGGAAGTGGTGTTTTATCCTAAGCCTGCTTGAGTTTCAATTTGTTTTTTCTTTTCACACTTTAATGGCTGAAATGAATAAAAAGATGCTCCTTCTGGATTCTGCAGGGTGTTCATACTGGTGGTGGTTGGACTGCTTGTGGCCTGGCTGGCAGTAGACACCAGCAAGCGTCCAGAGCAGCTCATATCCTTCGGGGGCATCTGTATGTTCATTGTGATCCTGTTCCTCTCCTCTGCCCACAGAACAGCGGTAAGGGTGATGTCGCTTACAGTAAGGGGGGTGCTCATAGACCCTTTCCTCTACAACGGCACACCCTTCTTTTCCAGTTTACCGCAAGCCCTTATCTTTGAACACACTGCAGACTTTGTGTTTCCTGTGGACTTTACCACAAACCTTGAACTTACAGCACATTAACCCAACATAAATGTGTTCACATGTTTTTAATATGAGCTCCTCAAATACATGTTTATATTTATATATTTTTCTTCTGCAAAATTACAGGTGTCATGGCGACCTGTCTTTTGGGGTCTTGGTTTTCAGTTTGCAATTGGTTTGTTTGTTATAAGGACAGAGCCAGGTCTCATTGCATTCAAATGGCTTGGAGATCAAGTCCAGGTACTGTTAACCAACATGATAAACAAAAAATCTTCAGTGCTGTCCTTGGTTTTAGACTGAACTACAAGTATGACACAGAACAGTTTTTAAATGTACTCCCTGTGGTGAAAGCTTGCATGAATGTGCCACTCTGTGTGCCAAACTGTAATGACATTTAAAACATAGCAAGATAAATAATGATAGTTATTATTGTAAGAAAATGAATTAAAAGCCAAAAACCTTTTTTTCCCTCTCTTTTCAGATCTTTTTGAATTACACCAAAGCTGGGTCTGTATTTGTGTTTGGAGAACTTTTGTCAGACATATTTGCCTTTCAAGTGAGTCAACATTTGCAATCTTTGCATGGCTGTTTCTTAGTGTTTTTACAGCTGTCTGGTCAGGTTTGATATTCCATCATGGTATATTTGTTTTAGGCATTGCCCATTGTGGTGTTCTTCAGCAGCATCATGTCGGTCCTTTACTACCTTGGAATAATGCAGTGGATTATTATGAAGGTAAAAGCCCCTGCCTATTCCCAGACTGGTTTAAAGCATAAGTGATGACTGAATGGAATGTGTAATAACTTGGGAGCTATGCAACTGGTCTCTCTCAGATTTCCTGGGTCATGCAAGCAACAATGGGCACTACGTCAACGGAAACGTTGAGTGTTGCAGGCAGCATCTTTGTTGGCCAGGTGAGGTCAAAGCACAAAAAAGCTTTTCTTTTAATCACACCACCACAGGTTTTTGAGAACACCACCACAAATTCCCAGCAAAACTTTATGAATACCTGCCGTTATGTAAGACTGGCTAACTTATTTATCTTGTAATAAGCTTTGGCAGACAGTTTATTATTCTGTTAATTGGTTATGTAAAGTCTCATACAGGAGCTGATTCTGGAAGAAATTTGGTGCAGATCTGGATCAATGCTAGATCAGGGCTAGGTCTGTAGCAGAGTTAACTGAAATCATGGGGTATCAACATTAAAGTCTCGGAATAATGTCCCAGGGAACATATGCACTGATGAGACATACTGTACATACTGATGAAATTGATGATCTGTGGCAGACGGAATCCCCGCTGCTGATTCGGCCCTACCTGAAAGACCTGACCAAATCAGAGATCCATGCTGTCATGACAGGAGGCTTTGCCACCATTGCTGGAAGTGTTATGGGAGCATTCATCAATTTTGGGGTGAGTCATTGTTATCTAACTTCCCTGCCATCCCATTATTTGTTGGCCACATGCTGATAATGGTAATTATACCAATCATCTGAGAAAGTGTCTTTTTTTTAGATGTCCCATTGTTGAGGAGTATGGCTTCTGTTATCAGATTGGCTTAGCCTCTGTTTATCATTGACTGATTTTATGTAACTCAGGAGCTGGGTTTGTGGCGGACGTGATCACTGATTTCAACTGTGGTCTCCATCCAACAGATCGATGCCGGCTCTTTGATATCAGCCTCTGTTATGGCTGCCCCTTGTGCCCTGGCCATGGCTAAGCTTTCCTACCCCGAGACAGAAAAGAGCAAATTTAAGTCCAGCAAAAATGTGAAAGTGGATGGAGGGTGAGTGACCTAGCTATACCCTCACGATTAATCCTTAGGGGCAGGTTTTTCCCTGAAATTTAGCTGGTAGGTATGATGTATGCTATATACTGTGTATTTCCTCTGCCATGCTGGCCAAGTTAATAAGATTTTGTGTCTTCGTTTGTGCTGCATTGTTAAAGGTAGGGTAGGCGATTCTGGGGGGCACTGGAGGGGGTGGGGGGTGTTGATTCCATTCTTGAAATTATTTTCCCAGTAGTTTCAAATAGGCTGGTTGTGCAGCATAAAACTCAGAAACAAGTCACCTGACCTTTGTCCTTCTTTCAAACTGTGGTCGGAAACTCTGAAGTAGCTAGCTTAAGTTCTTTCGAAAAGGTGATTCCCTAGATAAAGTTATTGGTGCCTTTAAGCCTGCTAATTCAGCAGGCTCATTTAGTAGAGGTCATCAGTGTCTCTTTGCAGGCATTGAAAGATATACGTGGAGACAGTCCATAGGATCAATCAGGCAAAACAGGCAAGGAAGAGACAGAGAACAGTGAGGAAGCAACTTACTGACAGTGTTGTTCTGTATACTGTAGGTCACACTGAGGCTGATTCCTCCAAAGTACTCACACGGTCTCTTAAGAGAGCTCTTCTGAACATAGCCATTGCTGAAATTGAAAAACCTTGACCTGATGAAGGCAGTACATTGTTTTCTCCTTCAATCTAGTTCTTTTCTGGATCGGGCACTTCTGAACCCCCCGCAGCTGCTTGCAGGCACAAAATGAGTGATAACCTGAGAAATGGAATTATTTTAAGCTAAATCGCTAGAAGAAAGCATTCCCTGAGCTGCATACATTTACATTTAGTCATTTAGCAATCATATTTGTCCAAAGCGACGTACAAGAGGGACTCTACATATGCTGAGTATTGGGATATGTACATATGCTGAGTATTGGGATATCCTCAGCATCATGTGGAAGTTCATTTGCCATACTGTCCTGTGTCCTAACATCATTCCGACACACTATGCTACATGAGAGCAAAAAGAATTTGGTTATTTTGGTGCATGAGAGGGTAATAGCTAATAGTCTAGACATGGATGATTTTGGATGACTGTTTGCCCCCAAAAATTATATATATGACAACTGATATAATGGCAAACGTTTAATAAAGGGGGTTAAAGGTAAAACAAATAAAAGAGAAAAATTAAATTATAGAAAGAGATGTCCAAAAAATGACTATGAACCTCATTTTTTCCTCTTTATTTAAAGGGATGAGCAAAATATTTTGGAGGCTGCTAGTGCAGGAGCCTCAACCTCCATTGGACTCGTGGCTAACATAGCAGCTAACCTGGTAGCATTCCTTGCGATCCTGGCATTTGTGAATGCAGCTTTGGATTGGCTCGGGGGCTTGGTGGGATATCCAGGAATCACATTTCAGGTTTGTACAAATACCTCAGGTTGACATTACAGACGGCCCTGTACCAGTTTGCAGGTAAATGATTTTCAGTGCCCCAGACTGAGGTCAGGATGTCGTGTTCAACTTCTAGAATCACCTGAAAATACAACTCAATGAATCCAGTTGTTGAGGTGGGAATTGTATTTAGATTCAAGCATTTCACAAGTACATATTTTGTCAGTTTAGTTGATTGATAAAGAGGCACAATAATGGACTGTCAGGTGGAAGAGTTCTTGGTTGACATCTGGTGATTGTGCACTCCCATGCCTGAGTCCCTCTGTCCTATGTAACTAGAGACTTAGAAGAATTCACCACAGCTGAAATAAAGATTGCTGTAAGATTCTGCAGTTGTTTGCCTTCTTCCCTGCCATTGCATATGGCCAGCTGTATTCTAGCGAATGTGTGTTCAATTGCTATGCTTATTCTATTTGTGTCAGGTATAAAGGAGAGGCAGTGTCTTACCTGCATTCATCATTTCCTTTACACTTCCCACAGGAAATCTGTTCCTATGTCTTCATGCCTATCGCCTTCATGATGGGTGTACCCATACAGGAAGCCTACATTGTCGCTGAGCTCATTGGTACCAAGCTCTTCCTCAACGAATTCATTGCTTATAAAGAACTTTCTGAACTGAAGAACAACAGGCTCAGTGGCCTGACTGAAAACACCATCTCTGTGAGTAACTGTCATTTTCCTACCCTTTGGTGCTGGTTCCACCTTCAAAAGACCTCCCTGAAAAGGTCCTTCAGTTTCTGTAAGGACAGATTTTAGTTACGATTTTATGACAACATTGTGCCATCGGCTCTGTGAAATGACTGATATCTATTGGCAGTGTTGCATGTATCAGCACACAGTTGTAATGTAATCCAGCAATTACACAACTTATGTCTGCTTCTATGATACAGTCCTTTGTTGTATTTACAACACAGTCAGTTTCCTCTTCACGTCCAAAGCTATGACTAAGAGATATGCTCTTTGTAACTAATGATATTTTCATCATGTCTTTTCAATGTGTTAGTATCTGCTAAACAGTCTCTGTTGGCCATAATATACAATCTTTTTTCGTGAAGCTGAAGAAGCATCTGTTGTTACAGGTCAGGTCAGAAACGATTTGCACCTTTGCACTGTGTGGCTTTGCCAACTTCAGTTCACTTGGGATTGTCATCGGGGGCTTGTGTGAGTACCACTATAGAAGCCATTTTGGCTCCAACACGCCATGTTTGGCAGTGCAGAATCTGTCTGTGTGATGGTAAATATGTAAGACTTATTCAGATGTTGTATTTCACCGCAGCTTCCATCTGCCCATCAAGAAAGAGTGATATTTCCAATCTTGTGCTAAGGGCACTCTTCACTGGTACTTGTGTGTCACTGATGAATGCCTGTATTGCAGGTAAAAGGGTGCTCCGTTTACTGTATGTGACCATGTGTTTTGATCAAAAGACCAAAAGCCTGTTTGTGGCTCAAGTTTGACTTACAAAGTGTGTACCAACACAACATTGATGAGACAACCACCTAAACCTGCGTTATAAGTTGCTTTAGGCTACAAGGTTCTGCTCAAAGAATCTTTAATATTCACTAGATTTGAAAACTCAACCTAAAACTGTGCTAAACTGACTCATAAAATTCTGCGTGGCTTTAAAAACGTGCTTACTGACGTTGTTTGTGCGGTGTTATCTTATCCAGGGCTTCTCTTTATGCCTCTGGACTGTGTGGAGCTTTTTAACACGTCTGTTTTCGAAGTCACCAACCCTGACATTAAAACATGCTGTTATGACCTCTTTGGAAGGTGAGTTTATCTGTCATGAGTGAACAAAGTAGACTAGTATGGGGCCCCAACCCAGATAAGAGGTCACAGGTCACAATGTTTACCCTGTGACTTCCTCCTTCCTCCTTCTTTGCAGCACTGGAACCAACAATGGGACCTTGTCGTTTGAGGGTATTTGGAATCAGGTGCCAAACGCCACAATCTACTTCAACAAATGTTGTAGTTTCTACAATGCGACAACGTGCTAGTAAACACAACTATTCAAAGGGGTTTTTACACTGAAGCAAGATGGTGGTTCCTGGTTTGTACCATTTTTATACATGTAGCAGGAATGTGTTTGCATTGAAAAGACATGAGATATAGAGATACTGAGCATATCCTATTCATCCTAATCCTCTTTTGACAATGTCTTGCCAATGTATTTATTCTAATTGTAAGAAACATAACCTATTGCTTTTTGTTGTATACATGTGTAAATTAGTGAACAAAATTGCAGATCCAAGTTGATAAACTTTTAGTTATGATTTTCTTTTATCTTTTGAGAATGTATGAATACTGAAAAGATATTAGGGAAATATATCCTAAAATGTTAAATATGCCTTTGTATATATTTCTTTTAAAGAATTGTAAAGTTAGTAATTTTTCATTATTTACCTTCAAGATATCAGGAAGAATGTACATGCAATTTTGTAAATATATTAATTTGTTAAAGGCATTGCATACATTTATGCCAGAATGGACTCTTATTATTTGTACTGTACATTTTTATTTTTTTATAAAAACAGTTGACACAACAGCACCACACACACTTACCTAACGCACAAGATCAAAAAGTAGTCTTACTCTTATTCTTTCTTTTTCTTTCTTTCTTCCTTTCTCTCTCTCCTCTCTCTCTCTCTCTCTCTCTCTCTGTCTCTTACAAACATACACACGCGCGCACCCACACAAACTGAGACACACTACACACATTCTGTATTATCAAATGATAATTGAGGAACAACAAGGCAATGCATTATCTCTTTTGAATCAGTCATCTACAGAAATCCATCTAGTTTTATAAGCTGTAAAATTCTTAATGATAGGGTTCGCAATAGCTCATCAGAAAAATGAAAGTGTTGATATGACATCTCAGTAGAAAAGGGGTTCTAGGGGGTGGAAGTCCATGAAGGAGTACTGAGTTATCTGAATAAAGGCATTGGTTGAAACATTTGGCACCTTTTCACGTGTTGCTGTGATATACTATTTCTGCATTTGAGAATGTGTGTTTTGTGTTGCGACCTGGCCCTGGCTAACTTGCTTTGAGAAAATTCTCCCTTCTGAACAAGACAACTGATGAACCTGTACGTGATCATAACAAGGCTGTTCTATGGGTGTGGGACAGCCAGTGACAGTTCCAAGGTTCACCAGGATGTTCACAGCATGTTTTGTTAAATAATATGACTACAAGCAGTTTTCTTATCACACTCTCAATTGAGTTGTCTGTTAAGGCAGCATCAGGTTACCTAATGCCACCACAGAAAAAGAAAAAAAAACATTGTAACATTTATAGAAATGCCGAATAACACGTAGAAGAAATCTTTGCCATTCTTAAGAATCTTATGCAATTTGAAAACAAAACAAACAAAAAACGTTTTAAGGCCCCAGATATCAACCCCAAGGGATTGGGTTGCCCTTCCTGTAATGCACTGGAGCTTAAACCATCTCTGTACAGTCACAGAAACTATAGCCTGAGCTGCAAAAAAAAAGCAACTACCCAGCGTATGACTGACAGGCTGTCACACAAACCCAGTTTGTCCTGTACAAACAGGGCATCACCTCTCTAATTACATCACAGATGTGTAAAAGCCTTCCCCTGTGCAGTTATGATTGCCTCAGTCATTTTAGCTCAGGCATACATGTGCAGAGAGGACAACCTTACAAGTCAAAATGAGAAAAAAAGTATTTTCTAAAAAATATATTTATATATGTATATTCCACCCATCCATTGCCATCTGCGCTGCAACATTTTGCAATCTCAGGAGGGTGCGTCCAGAGCACTGTGCCCTGTCCCTGTGAATGAGAGCCTCATGTCCAACAGCCTCTTGGTGCTTGACAGAGACATGACATTCTGCGTCAACCCAGCCTGCTAAATGTACTACCAGGGCGGGGCGGGGAGAGGGCACACTTCGCTTGATGGCAATCGATGGTCTGCATAGCAATTCACAGTTGAACTTACATAATGAGTGACAACGGTTGTTGACCCTCCTCTCACTATCTATGATAGCCATCTCTTCCTTACTTGTCTCTTCAGATGGAACGTCAGACACATTGTCTGTCACATTTATAGTCAAGGCCACAGTTGTGTGCAAACACCAGCATCTGGCTTGCACCAATCTAGATATAGATGTCCAATGTTAAAACAGGACTAGGTCATTTATTTCTGAAAGGGAAAAAAAAAAGTGATTTTTCCCCTTTTTGGCTTCCTTTCCATCTCTACCTCAGTCTGACCACTTTGGGGATTTCCACAGTCTTGTGCTTGGCTGAGTCCCCCCCCACCTCCCCAGTCTTCCTGACCACCTTTGGGCTGGACGTTATCCTTCTCACAGTCTGGGGGCTGCCCGTCCCTTTCCTCTGCAGCTGTGGGCTGGACGAGCCCCCTGCTCTGCGGTTAAGCAGGGGGCTCCTGGAAGCCTTCATCTTGGTGGGCTGCTGCAGCAAGTCCATGGGCTTAAGGGATCGCAGGCCCATGAGTCCGCAGTAGTAGTTGCACTGATGCTGGGTGAGGAACTGCTCAAGCACCTTCGGGGAGGCTTCCTCTGTGAGACCTTGATACCTGGGACACAGACATATCTAAGTTAGCATCAAATCACAATGTCAAAGGCATTGATCATCAAAGGTCTGTGGCAGTTATGGCTCTTCTGTACGACTCGATTCTGATTGCTGTGTTCTCATTACAATGTTAGTCCCAACACTCCCTGCCCCCAATAGGTCCCCAAGAATTCAGATTTACTAACCCTTTAGTTTTCGTGGCAATTCTGATGTTGGTGACTTTCATGTCAACTCCTGAATGTAAACAGAAATACATCAGAATAGTAATTAATTAATGAATTGCAATATGAGATATCCATATACATGTATGTACTGAAATCGCTCGGCAACAAGAACTTTACCTTCAAGCTGGGTGACCAGCAAGTTGCCGTTTGTCCAATGGTAAATCCAGTGCTGGAATGCACTGCACTTCTGCTCCACTTCAGAGATGGTTCTGGTGACCAGGCGGCCAGACGCGTCCTTGAAGCAGTACCGGAGGTACACCCCCTTCAGTTCAGCCTCCACCATGGCGTACGGAACAGTGTTGGCCGGTCGGTACATCAAGTAGACAGGATTCACTCTGTGTTTATGAAGACGCACCCACGTGGGCAGTGGTGCATGTAGAGACACAGGCACATGCAAATGGAAAACATTTAAAGGTGTATTGTGGCGTGTGGTGTGTGGTCGAACATAAACATGCTTCTTCTGTTTCTTTCATCTACTTGCATAATTATTGTCATTTCAAGGGTAAAAAGATTTTTGGGCAAAAATAAAATATCATGCATTATGTATCACGCACTCTTTGTATCTTGTTTCTGTTTTATGTTATTATTATTTTACAAGAAATATCAGGAAATATATATGTAAAAAATGCTGAAAAAAAGAATAGAGCAACACTGTCTTTTTACTAAAACACCAACATTACATTAGTTTAGTGTGTTTACAACCATATTTGGTCTTTGGCAACAAAAACAACCAACTGCATCTTTAAACATTCACTTCAAATTAAAGGCACAGACTCTCAAACTGAGTCATAAATCAAGAGTGCATGAGGATTAGTCGAGGTCTTCTTCCTTGGAAGTATGTGGCAATCAACACAATACAAATTTTCAGGAAATGTTCACTCACTCTAGTGCAGGGCCAAAGTTTTCAACCACCCGAGCCTCAGCAGCAAAGATTTTGCAGTACTCTCGGATTATGTTTTGCATTCTGCATAACTGAAATGGGAAAAAAGATCTTTTTTGTTCAGATTGTATGAAATCATATCAACTCTGAGCATACAGTGGTTGATAAACATGACACATGACGTGACCATGACATATTTTGTATCTGCATTCCCGTCACAAAAACCATCGCCACCTTAAGCTTGACTGTGTTGTAGTAAGTTATGTATGAACAATAAATCTTGTGATTAGTCATACTCCCATTCCCTCAAAAAAACTGTAAGAGCCTCTTTTCATGACCAAGAAGTTCCAGTACCGAGTTTAAAGAGAAGGAAAACCACAACAGTGGCAAAGAGTAACATACCTGCTTGGTAATCACCAGGTTTCTCTCGATGAGTTGGCTTTCCTCTTTGGTCCCGTATGCGATGAGGTTGCGCACCTTCGCGATGCAGGTGCTCCCTGACTCAAATATGGGGTCCAGGCCGTAGATGACCTTTACTCTACAGGCCTTGTGGGCCCAGCCCTCTCCAAGGTGCATCTCCTCAGTCATGATGCGGCCGAATAACTTTTCTCCCCAGTTACCAGGATCTGCCAGGCCTTTGGTGAACATCAGCGGAGTCATCTCAATCTCCTCCCCAACTGTCGAGGAGGGAAGACACAGGCAGGAGATGTAATAGGACTGTTTTTTTTAAGGTAGTCCAAGTGACTGGACAAGATCAGAGATTCCATTAGCCACCGTAAACCCTTCCTTACCTTCCAAGTCATCTCGCAAGAGAAACTCTGCCAGAACTGCAAAATGGAAAATAATGGAGACAATCAACTGGATATCAAAAATAAAGAATATTCTTTAGTACAAATTTATATAAATTAACATCATGAAAACACTTCAGAGTACTTTTCAGTGAAATGAGTGATGGAATGTATGTGAATGAATTCTGAATTTAAGCACCAGGATTACACACACACACACACACACACACACACACACACACACACACAACACACACACGCACACACAAACACTTTGTGTAGCAAAATGGAACAATGTGACTGTGGAGCTTCAGAAATGAATTTGAATTTGATTTACTGTCAGTGCTGAGCAGGATGTCAGTGGTGTCTGTGCCATATTTGTTCTTGATGGTGCAAGCGTACACCCCACAGTCTCTGCTGGACGCCTGGACGATGGCCAAGGCCACCTGACTCTCATCTCCAGCACTAGGGAGGGGAAAAAAAGTGGCAGTTCGTAACCACAAGAGGGAGCTGCAATACAGTGAAGTCACATGCTTCGGTAAAAACAGAAATGAGGTAATCATGCATGTGTATTGTATTGTGTGTGTGTGTGTGTGTGTGAGTGAGTGTGTGTGTGAGTGTGTGTGCACATGCTTCTATATATGTGTGCTTAAGAGGGAAAAAGATTATCTGAGTGTTTGTGCGACTGTGTGTGATGAGTCACATTCACAATGGTGCTGCATTTTCTCTTTTTCTCTCCTTCTCTCTTCTGCTCTCTCTTTCCCTCTTCCTCTCTTTCTCCGGACCGTGTAAGGGGTCGTTTCACTGACGCAGCACAGCCGGTGACACAGAATTAGACTTTAACGCTCTCTGGTGATGGCGAAATCAGTGGGCATCGGTTTACACTCTCTCTGTCTGCCCAGAGTTTCACCTCCTTGAGTCACAGCTGAGGGGCCCATGGTCACAAGGGATTGATAACTCTCGAGTGAGAATGAGACAGCGAAGGCGACATGGCTTTGGGATGCTCCGAATGTTATAATTATATCCTGCTAGCGTCTGCTTAGTTGGGCATTCGCTCCCTACACTAATGTCTCGACCAATTAACTTGGAGGAGGCATTGCCTTTTTTATTTAGAGGGCAGTTTGTGTTTTTTCTTAAAGGGGAAGAGCATGTGGTTGCTTAATCCACTCTGAGGGTAGGGGGGTGTGTGTCACTGGATTGACTTGCTGGCACATGCCAGAAGGTCAGGCCCTGCAAGGCCGTGCAGGGATTTACCTTCTTTTCACCTCCAGCAGCTCCTCCTCGTCCCGGTACCATATGATGGTAGAGTCGCTGAGGACGTTGAAGAACTGGCACCACAGCTTCAAGTGTCCGGTGGCATCTGAGAAGGGCTCTCCCCTGATCTTGCGGATAACTTGAGGAGCTGGTGGGCGACATTGAGAGAGAAAGGAGGAGGGGGGGTGGAGTTAGGTTGTAGGGCTGGGGGATAGTGGGCAGGGTGTACCCCGACACGAGCAACAAGGTAAAGATATACTGTATACTTTCTAATGTTACCACTTCCGCTCTGTCTAGCTTCTGAATCATTCCCCTGGGTCTAAGTCACAGTGACTGTGCAGGCACTTGCTGCCTCGGTGTCTTGTCAACATCATCAGGGACTCTCGGGTAATATTGAATTAACACCGTAAGAGAAGTTAAAGTAAACTGGATGCTGTAGAAACCCTTCCTTAGCATATTAATACATACACCTTTATTGTTCACTCATGAGTACTGTCCATAGAAGCAGGGAAAGTGATTACAATTCAGTACTTTTCATAATGTTTTCTAGCACTGTCTTCATATTCCAACAGTTCTGAATGAACTAGTTGTTTTGAGGACAAACTGTTTGGTGAGTGCCTCAGGTGTCCTAGACAGCCTCCATAATTAGCTATAGAGGCAGCACACATGCCTGTAGCAAGGTGCTAACAACAACAAGGTCACAGGCCAAATTCCTTGGGTGCACACATACTAAATGTACACCTCACACCTGAAATAAAACCTTACTTGAACTGTGAGTCATTTTGGGGACGGGGGTTTGGTAAATTAGTTGTGTTTTAGTTTAAACAGCTAACTTATGCTTACAGTAACATTACTTTTGATGGAGATCATTTCAAAACACTGTTAATGACTTAAGAATACATTAATCAAGTGCCTTGTATTAATAATTACCTTGAATGAATCATGTGCTTATGTAAAGCAGGAACATGGCTTTTCTGTGTTTCTGTGTGTGTGTGTGTAACTTTGATTATTAGGTGCTGACGCCACTTAATCTGCACATGTGTAAGACCTACATGCGTAAGTGAGGGAACCTCTTGTCTATGCTTGGTTGAGCCCAGAGGTGATAAGAAGGGTCGAACTGTCCGACCCTGTGTAAAACTGACATCTTTGTCATTTGATAAGCGCAATTGGGATGACACAAAAGGACTTTTAGTAGAGCGTGGCCATTCTTGCTGATATCAGAAACATTTATGGCGTCAGAATTAGATAAATCTTAAGTCAATTACAGTGTTTCGAAATTATCTCCATCAACTTTTCATACCTTTGAAGGGATCCAGTTTCTCAGCAGGTTTGGTTTCAGTCTTGGCTGGCTCAGTTTCTTCTGGAGTTTCCTGCACTTTGGGGACCTCCAGAGTGGCCTTCCTGCGACTCACTAAGGGAGACCGCTTCTCCATCGGTGGGGTCTGTTGTCCAGGGTGGGCCTGAAGGTATGCTGCTCTCCTAGCCAGACTGGGTGACATGTAGGGGGCCTCTCTCTTCACCTGGGCCTCTGGCAATGCCAGGCCTTCAGCTTCTTCGGCTTTGGCTTTGGATAGGAAGATCTTGCGCCTGGCTCCTGAGGCCAGCTCCGCGGGGGTGGCAGAGGGGATGGGCGACGGGCTGTCTTTCCGCCTCAACTTGGGGCTGCTTTCGCAGCTCAGGATAGATGTAGGTGTGCTTCCTCCGCTGTTCTCATCCCCTTTCCCCTCCGAGTCCACGGTTATGGCTGGTATGGATGTCACCGTCTGACTGTCGAAAAGTCCCTTCGCCATTAAGCGTCGCAGGCTAGAAGGGCTCATCATGGGAGACAATGGGGCTGTCACACCAAGCTTCTCCACAGCTGGTTTGTCTTTCTTAAGCTGGTCCACACCGTCATCATGCTCTTTAGGAAGGTCCATCTTATCTGTGCCAGATTTGCTAATTTGTGGTGTTTTGGCCTGTAAAGTGGGCACAGGGATCATGAGCTCAGTCTCTGCTGGCTGGGGGATTCTCAGTGGCAGTGCAGACACACTTTCAGTCATGGGTGGTTCTTTGGCCTTCTCAGGCACTGCCACGTTGCTCTCCTGATCAATGTTGTTCTTCACTCCCCACAGCATAGCAGCCAGAGACTCCATCTCACTCTCTTTTTTATCTACTTTTATTATTTCAGGACTGCTATCAACACATGTGATGGCAACAGGTGGAGACACAAATGCTGGCTTTTTAGGAGGCTCTTCCTGTGGAGCAGTTGTTGAAGCAACACTGACTACAACTGCATTATGTTGTACTTCATGTGAAGAAATGGCATCATCTGCTTCAGCAATGTTTATTATGGGAATGGAGGAAGAGTCTAATTGTCTGCTTGTCCTAACAGGCTCTGGCTCCTTTCCCAAGCTCATCCTTTCTCTCTCATGTTGTTGCACAACTTCCTGCATGTCTTTCATGGGAGGGAGGACGCCAACATCCTCTGTTCTTTTAGGCGTGGGTGAAACAACCGTTGCATTGGGCTCCACTATCATTGGGTCTGATAACTGAATTGCATCACCCTGCAATCCTGCCGAATGGGACGGCAACGAAACTACTGGCTCTGGCTCTTCAGGTTCAGTAATCAGAATATTGATTGACGACATATTTACACGCTGTTGGTCCTGTGTCTCCTCATGAACAATGATTATATCTGGGACTTTGCTTGGTGGTGAATATGGAACGTCAGTGACTGTAACATTCTCTTGACTTGGTGGTTCTTCACAGATTTCTGTGGTGTTCTCCTTTGTTAAACTGAGAACTTTTCTCTCGTTCTCAGTTTCCGTCTCTGCTTGCAGCTCTAAAGCAGGAGGAATTATGACTGGTGTTGTCATCTGATAGTGTGGCTCCTTAGGCTGCACTTCTGTGGGCTCTTCAGTGCACACTTCTGCCTCCATTTCCTCTTCCATTTGAACTTCCACTCCAACTTTCTCAGTTGCAGAACTATCACATTTCTGACCCTCATCAACTGAGTCTCTGCTTCCATCTTTGTTAAGTCCTGCACTGGGTACTGTCAACATATTCTCTGGATTATCTACTCTAACATCCAAATGAGGAGTAACACTGGAAACCTCTAAAACATCTCCCTTATAATTAAGGCTCCTTTCTTCTAAACTCGTCTCCACTTTCTTGGACTCACTCTCTTCTCTTGCCTTCTCTTCACTTTCCTCTACACTCCCCCCAGCTGCAATAGATCCCTCTTCTACGACAGTTGTACTGACATCTGAGCCACTTTCTGCTATGGCAGTGTCACCCTCTAACCCTGATTCACTTGGCTCAGGTCTCTCTCCTGAAGGCGAGGTTGTGTCTGCTCTCTGTTTTGTGTAGTCACATTCCACCACACTTTCATCCACATGCATTTCCTCCTCCTTCTCGGGTTCTGTTGTAATGGGAAAATGCGATGTGGTTCCACGACTGTCTGTGCTCTCAAGGTTCAGCGCCACCTGACCTTTCAGGGAGGGCCCCGGGGTCTGTACAGACTCCCCAGAGAGGCCCTGTAAACTGAGCATATCTCCGGTGTCTCCTGTGACAGATTCTGTGAAACATGCCCGTTCCTCAGTGTCATACTCCCACACAGCAGTAGCGTTACCCTCCTGTACAGGACTCTCATACCTTCCGGATTGCGCATGGTCATCTAAGGCCTGGGGATACAAATAAGGAAACACAAGTGTTCAGTACAGATTGTAAACACATAAATGCTTCTACGAATACCAGAAATAACTTTGACGACTATAAATATGTCTGCATTGTGTTGTGGATCATAATAACATTATGAACATTTATGAACAGATGGTGTGTCATGAAATTGCATTATCTTGATGAAATTGCATCAACAGATGAAAAGCAGGCAGACAGGTCTATATAATGACCTGGGTTTCATCAATCACCATATCTGTAGCCGCCTCTATTTTCTTGAAATTTCTATGGTTTTCTATGGTATTTTATTAAACCAGGAAGATCATACACAGACCATAGACTCACAAACCATGGGAACTTACACTACTGAAATCATATAAATACATTTAGTGTCACAAATATTTCTAGGCACTCCTTTCCAATTGGTTAACATTCTTTCTATTTTCAAAACCTTTTTGTAATGAATGATGGGTTCCTAACAGAAATACTAACATGCAATTTTATGAACACTGGAGCCATCCCATGCCAAAACAAGCTAATATTTACAACCTGTCAATACTTAACAACCCCCCTATCAGATGTGAGCAGGGCTGAACCATGTCACATGTGCTTAACCATGTGTGATTTAAATCTAAAAAAATGTCTGGAGTTGTTTGTTCCATTGTGGGGTTTCAATGTGGAGAACTTCCTCTTTTCTATAAAACACAACCCACGCCTATACCCCGTATCTGTCTTTTGTATTCACCTTCAATAATTAACTTGACAAACAGAGCAGTTCAAAAATGTGACTAGAATTCAAATTAAAGGTTGGACTGGAGACTACTGACGTCGGTCTTGTTTATAAGCAGTAGGGGATTTCTCATCCAATTGAACAAAAACCTTTGGAGAGCTTTAGCTTTTTTAGAAAGCTTTACAGAGGCACAGGTATTTCAATCATGATTCATGGTATTGGTATGCCATGCAAACAAAACAGGAAATTACTGAATATTGAATAGCTTCCTGAGGCTTTCTGCTTCATATGATCTTGTTTCAGTTGTACCTGTATTTTTCACAGGTTGATTCTGTGTCCGTAAAATATGTTTGTGTTTTAGTTCTAAATTAATACTAATAAAATATGGAGATTCAGAACCACTTCATTATATATTATGTTATAATTTCTCAAACACTGAGCCACCTGTTATTAAGCTGCTTAACGGACCTTCTGGTAGATCTTTCTGTGCTGGTCTTGTGCTTGTCTTGTGCTTTCAAAGAATTACTTCACAAGTGCTCAATGCCTTAAAATTCTTCCTATGTCCTTCACTTTATAAGGTTATATAACATCAAGACTATATTCCCCGGTATGAGATATGCATTGGAGATGGACATTTTAGCTGACTTGCTACTCTCAGACAAGTGTGTAATGTGCTATATATCAGGAAAGTCTCAATCAGAGTTCCCACACTCGCACGCCATGTGAGCGGTAACTCTCGTATGGACAAGTGACAGACTGAAGAGTGTCTTAGATGGAGGACTTACAGAACCCTCTCAATGCCTCTTTGTATGGCAAGGCTGCCCTCCAAGCTGATGAGGAACAGGTTTATTTAAAGACACCGGGAGCAGCTAGGAATCTGGACAATGTAAAGAGGTTTCACAGCCATGCTTAGACGTGTGTCCCAGAGTTTCGGCCATCTAAGGATCACCACACATTGTCAGCACAAACTCCTTAACCCCAGAAATACTGTCCAAATGGATCTATTTGTAACTTTTACAAATCCCCTAATGTCTGCTCCACCTCAGGCCAGCTCTGGCAAGTCTATAAATGTTTTTACAACAGTACATGGTTTCTCTAATCTCCACCCATGAGGGAACTGTCTGTAACACAATGCGGAACATGAGAGGACAGCTGGTATTAAGTGTTCGTCTGTGGGTATGGGAGTAAGTGCACGGATGTGGGCAGGTATCCTGGTCCTCCCACTGTATTGTGTGGGGTGTTGCTGGAGCATTTCTGTGACGCACCCTCACCCGTGCTCTCACCCGTAGAGATATGAAACCCAGCCAGCCAGGCTGACTCACACTCCCTCTCTCTTGGCTGAAAGTTTCCTTAAAGGGCCAGCATAGTCTGGCCATAAGTGAATTAAAAACCCTGGAAGAATTATTTTAACCCGCCTTGTGAGGCTTACCAGACTTATTTATTTGGTGTTTTCATATTTTTTTACGCATATTACAAGGTTACAATTTGTAACTGTATTCCCCCTTAAAACCTCTAAGATCACTGGCAATCTCACACACACACACACACCCACCCACACACACACACACACACACACACACACACACACACACACACACACACACACACACACACACACACACACTCACACTCACACTCACACACATACACACACACACACAAACACACAAACACTTAAAGTCAGATTCAGATTGGTCAATCATATTTTCCCTATACTACAGTGCATGTTTAGCAGACATAATTGATGTCGTCTTGGCCTGGCCCTGGTGTCATCAAACTGAAGTCTTGACACAGAAATGTACCGTCTATTAATATACCTCAAGTGCTCGTTGGCTACACGACAGGGCTCTCTCTCTCTCTCTCTCTCTTTCTTTCTCTTTCTCTCTCTCTCTCTTTCTATCTTTCTCTTTTGGGTTTTCACGGTGGGAAGATGGTGCTTTATTTAATTTCTGTTAAAGTTGCACATCACTCGCAGCTGAAGGGACAGCCTGACACTAAGTGGAGGGCCCTCCTTTCAGTTCCTGATGGGGTGTCTCCTTCATGGATGCTGTTGTATAAGTCTCCATTGCTAAAAAAGGTCAGGTTACCCTCAGTGGAGGTTGCTACATTGCTACAAATAAACTTGTTTCTAGATTCGATGCGTTACCCATTTGCCCTTATTGTAATATCACTGATACCGTGTTTTGCCTTTTCTGTGAATGTATAAGACAAGCACCATTATTTGCTGTACTGGGAAAGTTGTCTATGAAGCTGGGGTTCATGCTGCAAAACTGTGTTTGTGCTAAGTTGTGGGTACAGGCAGGCTGGGCATGAGTGTTAAATGATGGCCAATTTATTTAGCCATCCTTAAATCCCACAAAGCAAAAAATGAAGGCCAAGATATTGACATGATGTCAATGTTTAAATCGCTGGTGGAAACAAGAACAGACATGAAGTGCAGGTTCTACCAGCAAACAGAGATATTGGCTCAGGTCAGGGAGAAATGGGGTGCCATTAATGACTTTGGGAGGCTTGTTTTCAACTGGTAAAATAGACAGATTATTTTCAGTGGTGTTTTAAATAAAAGCTTTAAAAGTCAAAAGTCTCTCTATCTCTCTCTCACTCTGTCTCTCTCTCTCTCTCAGAGCAGCTGCTGGACAAAAGCAGAGGAGCCAAGGCCTACTCACCTCTAACTGTATCTGTGGTGGAGGTGGAGTTGGAGTTGGAGGTGAAGGCACCTCCTTGAGACTGGGACCCACCTCCTCCGTGCTACCTGCTGCCTCCTCCTTGGCCACCAAGTGCTCTTCAGTGGAAACCTCTGGTGGCCTTTGGGGAGCTAGGGAGAGATCCTCTGTGTCTGCCCCTCTAATTCCACGGCTGTCGAACGACCTCAAGCTTTGTGGCAACTCTGGAGTTCTTGAACCCTCAGCAACATCCTCCACAGTTTTGTCGCTAGTACAAATGGGTTGTTCATCTACCTCAATTGCTGTGGTTTGTTCAGCGGGTACATAGCAGGCTTCTGTTGCAGTGGCTGGTTGCTCTGAATACACGGGAGGACTGTAAGGATAAGGATCTGGAGGAGCCGGAGGGTAGTCCCTCTCCCAGCTAGTTCCATGGACACTCTGGGTCTCCTCGGGAGCCTCTATCGACTTGCTCTTGCTTTTCCCAAAGAAAATGTCCTTCAAAGAGGTCAGCACAGAGGTAAAAGTAGACTTCTGTTGGGGTTCTGAATTTGACTTCTTCGAAGATTGCTTGGATTCTGCTTTTCCTGCTGTTTTCTTGGCTTCCACCATCTGTCTGGCTCTCTCCATCTCCTGAGCCCTTTCTTTTTCTTTTTCTTTTTCTCTATGTGTTTGTTCTGCTTCTTCTTTTCGTAAACGTGCTCTTTCTTTCTCGAGTTCTCTCTCCATTTCACGTTGCCTCTCTTTCTCGTGTTCCATTTCCTTTTCGTGTTCTCTTTCCTTTTCGTGTTCAATTTCTTTTTCTTTCTCTTGTTGAGCTGCAGCATCCACCTCCATGGATGTCTGTACCATCGCAGAGCATTGTTTGTCCTCAATTGCTTGCGATTGTAGCGACTCTGACAGGTATCGCGCCAGGCTCATGTCTTCCTCGCTTGTATGTTTTTCATTTCCGGGGCCTGAATCTGTTTGGCCACTGATGACCACACCCTCCTCAAATCCATTTGAAATCCTGATCTTCTTTTTTCCCAGTTTCTCTTTACAAGGCGGCTTTGTAGTAACTATGTCCACCATGTCGCTAACATGATTGACCTCCTGATTGCCATTCTCTTGTATCGTGTCAGAAGTCTTCATGGTAGCTGTCTCCATGGCTTCTCCGTTGGTCTCCTCAG
Source organism: Clupea harengus (assembly GCF_900700415.2). Lineage (NCBI taxonomy): Eukaryota > Metazoa > Chordata > Actinopteri > Clupeiformes > Clupeidae > Clupea > Clupea harengus. Next base: position 8,295,283 of record NC_045154.1, on the reverse strand, counting down.
AAGGTGTGGTTTCTTCAGCCATCTCCTCGGCCTCCTGGGCCGAATCGGAGGAGTTGAGAGAGTCAGCGCCTCCGGGAGTCCGCCGCTTCCTCATGATGCGGTCCTGGGTAAGGATGGTGAGCTGTTCCTGCTGCTTGTTCTCCTTCCCGCGGCGACGACTTTCCTCCATCTCCCTCCGCTTCTGATCCCCCTTCTGCTTCAGCTTGGCGAAGAAGCGCTGGTGGATTTTATACTCACTCATCTCACCAACCTCCAGGACGCCCGAGGAGGAGACTATGCCCTTGCTGTTACGGGCAGATGCCTGGTAAATGGCCGCGTCATCCAGTGTGCAACTGCAAACAAGCATAAAGACAGAGGGAGCAGAGTTACTGATCTTTTCTGTGATTTCATTTTCTGGACACCAGCTGACTCTCCATTTTAATCTGGCTTGGAGTTGGAACCTAATGCTGGGTCTGTGCCAGAAAGAGCTACTATCAAGGGTACCTACTTAAAAGCTTTTGTAAGGGCAAATGTTACACCCAGGATGCTGCGCTCGTCTAATGAGCGTCGTTTAGCATTGCCGTCTGTGCAAGTACGGCAATCCAGAGTATTCTCATTTGTAGTTCCACGTTAGTGGAACGAACTGCCTAGCACTACCAGAGCAGGGGCTTCCCTCTCTATCTTTAAGAAGCTCTTGAAGACCCAACTCTTCAGAGAGCACCTCCCCTTCTAACTTGCACTTCGACTAGTACTTAACTTGCACTTACAGCAAAAATGTCTGCACTTCTTTTTTCTATTTCTTATGTAAAACAGTATTTATTGTTACACTAGGTCTCTATTGCTCTCTCCCTTGTATGTCGCTTTGGACAAAAGTGTGCTAAATGACTAAATGTAATGTTAATGTATCAAGGGTACCTCTCTGTGAGTTTCTGGTGTGATTCATGTAGAAGGCAGAGCATAGACAACAACAATGGCTTAAATACTCAGGTGGGACAACTACAATGTCTATATTCAGTTTAATGTACATAACCTTGATTACCAGATAAGCTAGTCTGTATTTTAATGATTCACATTGAATTAAACTTTGGTTTCATGTAAGCTGATTAAGGTGACAGGGAGACTTTGTGACTGTTGATGAGTAAGATATCTTGATACTTACTTATAAATATGGAGTGTATGTGCTTTTCCATTGCGGGCGATTTCATACTTTGGAAGGCCGCAGTACCTGTCCAGCTCCACATCATCCTTATACCACGTGAGCTCAGGGGCCGGGTAACCTGAGAAGACAAGATATTACTGTAACTACCTTATAGCCAACAGCAGCACAGTTGGCTCTGATAAAAGCTATCTAAATCTTGAACTGTTGAATTTCAGTGATATATTTGAGGAATTCATTCTATAAGATCTACCTTTACATATTCACAGAGCACAAAACTAAATAGTGAATGGCCTGGTTGGCCTGGTGGGACCAACAAGTGTGTGTTTATCTCTCCTTCACATGACCCAAAAAACAATGAATTTGAAGATGTTATAAAAAACTAACCTACCACAAAAAACTAAAAAAGTCCATTCATAATGTTGCTTTAGGTACTATGCAAGATTAGAGCCCTCATTATTATTGTCTTCATGTCAAGGCTTTATGACCACATCTACTTAATTGTAAAAAACATAATTGTTACTTTTTTTATGTCACCGAAGTTTTAGCATTTAAACCTTTAGTAACCTTGAACATCATAGCCTTCTGACTAAATGACACAAACACATATCTATGTCATGCATCACTTTAATTAAACGGTCATTGTTTCAGGATATTGCATCATTAGCTAGTGTGCTAGTGCTAGCCATGATGCATGCAGAGTCCATTCCATTCCCTACTAAATATTTGCTGAGTGAAACGAAAACGTTTACCTCTCCCTGCTGGGGTTACATTTTTAAGCCTCTACATGTGTTTCTTCACTTCTTCCCCTTTCTTTAAAGCCTGTTAAGTCACCAACCTAGAGTTGGTTTTCAGTGCAAAGTGATCTGAAACGAGCAGTAACTTCCTCTCTCTGACTCTCTATCCTCTCCAGATGGGAAACATCCTTGTTAGCAGAACTTCAAGCATGCCATCTTACATAACATGTGTGCATTCAGTTGTATGCTCTTAAGTTGCTGATCACGTAAAATCAAACTTGTCATCACATACTGTCAAAGGCCCGCACAAATATTTACCTGCTTTTTTCAGGAAGGCCAATGACATTATACATAACATATTGGAGTAGTACCTGTTACTACGCAGGTGAACTTTACATTGCAAGACTCTGACACCGCTTTGGATTTCATGGTCGTTTCAAAACATGGCTGTGTTTCCTCAGTCAGCTGAGACATCACAGTACAAAATGTACTCCTGGAGAGAGAGGGAGAGAGAGAAAACACCCTCAAGTCCCTTGGGTTGACCTTCAGCAGACTCAAACACCCATCTTACCCCCCCCCCCCACACACACTCCTGCCATACACGCACAAACACACTAACAGATTTAGGACACACACAGACACAAACACACACAGACACACACACACACACACACACACACACATGCACATACACACATACAAACACACAGACATATAGACACATGCACACACATATACATTATTACATACATTTATTCAAAAGATCCTGTGGCTTTTCTGCTCATTGTGGCATCAAATGTGAATTTATCAACCCCATGACATCAACAAGGCTATCAGGTTAAACATGAAAGCTATCTTTCTTTTAGTATTATTATTATTATTGTTGCTGCTGGTAGGAGACTCACAGGGGGGATATACAAGGCTGTGGTTAATGATTATGGCAGTGTGGGACAACATTTTCCCCCTCTAATTCACTATTCCCACTGGACACAGTGTCTTTGGTAAAGCAAGAAATTGCAGTCAATCACAAGAATGTACGAATGCAAAAACAGACATATAAACTATCGGCACAGGAAAACTGTTTGGTTAAGAGCGGGTTTGTGGTTTCGTCATTATGCTGTCAATTAACAGAAAATAAGACAATCGCTGGGGTTTATAGTTAGGAGTGGATCGTATATTAGTCTGGGATTGGATATTGTAAAAGTATGCTTTAAAGTTACCTCGATGGCCTGTAGTGAGAATACCTGTGACGTGAGTGGCTATTCAGAGAGGAGGCAAACCAAGAGGCAGCTTATCAGACAAACCTGTGATTTGATCTCACTAACACATCCATGGTGTTCGACATGGCATTCAAGCTTTGTTTGAAACAACTTTTTTGAGTTTCACATTAATGTATCTTTTAGAACATGTACTAATCGCAGAAATCACGTCATGTGGGTTCTTTGGAGCATCATTCTCTAAAGAAGTAGGCGCAAAATGAAGGAGTGGCTTGCATGGTGTTTTTTGTAAACAGGCATAATGGATAGAATCTTTGATCCTCTAGGTTTATATAACATTCTGAATTATATTGATATTCTCACTGCACCAGCATCTAGATTTAAGATCCGAGACAGTACAAGACCGTGGACCAACTCATAGAACAAACACTTTGCAAAATCCCCTCAGAGATTGAGATTCTCAGACCTTTACCCATCTGTGTCAAAATATCAGATCAGCTGCAAGTTGTACATTACTGGTGCACAGTATTTCACATTCAATGTTCTTCCTGTTATCATGCCAAAATCTAAACTGAGTTAATCCTGGGCTCTTGATATAGCTCTTTGTGTGGTGTGATTCATATTTTTTTTTTTACCACTAAATGTATGTAATTTACACACATAACCACAGACATTCATATTAAACAAAGACATGTACATAATCACAGTCAACTGATATTCCATTGGGTCAAAGTGAGGAAATTAGTGTAGCTGTACCTGTTTTCTGGCCGGACATTGGAGAGGTAGTTGCGGCTGTCTGCTCGGCTACTGGGGGCCGAGTCTTCCTCATTTAGACTGTTGGATCTCCCATTGCCTGAGTACGAGCGACTTATAGGCCTCCGAGATGTCATAATTCACAAAATCAATTACAATATAAAATAAACAGCAACAAACAAACGTTTAGTTTCCAAAGGCTGCACCAATTTCTTTCAGGGGAAGCTGGATATTATTCTTCTGAACAATACAAGTCTTCTGTGTTATCAAAGCCCCCGAATCCTTTTTAAAGCAATGTCCTCTGGTGTGGTTTGGAGCCACTGGTCAAAGGGAGGTAATTACTGTGAAGGGAAAATAAAAATATACCACTATAATGTCATAGTAATTCACATTATTAGCACCATTTCATGTCCTGTACGTTTTTGGAACTGCTAAACTAAAGTGTAGGCTAATTCTCGTGACAGCTAATGGCTCCCTTTGGAAAAACCTGTTGCACTGGAGAAAGTTATAAATAGGTGTTGCTGTTAGGCTGAGGAGTTTTCTTTGTACTGAGGCTGCTCTTGGTGACAAATAATACATGTTTACATTGCAGACATATTATCTTAAAAGACACTGACATTGATGATTCCGAATACAATGTTGTGGAGAACTCACCATTCGTGTTTTTTGCGCTGTCCTCCGGAGGCTGCTGTCCCAGTACCAAGGCACTGCAATTGTCAATCATAGGCAAGCATGTGGTGCTAGCAGGGCCCTATTTATAGCAGGCCTACAAATAGGCACAAGTGCACATCACATTTTCCGAAACTGGACGTCTGTGAAACAACTTTAGTGGCCAAATGACGAATATTTCACCACCGTTATCAAGTCACCGACACCCTCTTACTTGTCTCACAGCATTCCATCAGAAATTATCAATTTTAAACCAAAGGCAACCAGTGGCTCGCCTCACTATGTTACTGGACCTCAATGGAGACTTATTAAGGGGTTCGTGCATATGTCCGCGGGCAGTTTGTTTCATTCGGTGAGCGCTGGTGCCCCTAGTTAATTAGGACAGCCCCCTTCACATGATCTTGCCGGTCTGGTCACAACACCCCCCCCCCAAGAGAGTCCGACCGTTTTGGCCGTCAGTCCGCATTGCCTCATTTTCCAAACATAAAAGAGCTTCGGTTACACGCAACAAGTTGACAGGGATTCAATTTATGGTGGTTGTCACATTTAACAAACAAGACATGTTGTTCAACATCACCACTGCCACCTTCATCATAATCAAAAACACCTCGATAATAATGTCAAAATAACATGAACTAATATCACCAACAGCAGCAATAATAATAATAATAACAACAAAAGGCAAGATTCTGATGATTATTATTACTATTAATAGTAGGCTGCTGCTCTATGTACCAGAATGTGTCTTGGTCAGTCTGGTCTAGTAGTCTTTTCCGACAAAAACGTATGTGTAACCTATGTGTATTACTTTAGTAACTAGCTTATTCATGAACACTTGGGCTACACAGTAAAAAAAAAAAAAAAGAGAGCGAGGGGGGGGGTTTGACATTGGTGAGTTTAGCCACTGCATCTGCATCTGATCAAATCTGTTATTTTTCTACTAAGAAAGCAAAAGCCGTGTCATACGTGTCAAACGACATACTATTCCAACGTCGTCAGCACTGTTATCGGAGCATGTAGGCTCTCCTATTCGAATCACCACGGTAGAGAGTGGGCGTGATTGTTCCGGGAAAACAGTTTTTCCTACATGCAGTGAGTTTTGCTCCCGTTAATTTAATTGTGAGTTTGGCCAGTTGGTGTCATTCTCCCCACCAGCAAACGACGAGTAAGTCCACTGCGGATAAGTAGCTGCAATTTGTGAAGAGTTACGGTGGTCGATATGGCAGGTAAGTTATCGATACGTCAGAAAAGGGACAGGAAATACAGACAGAAAGAGAAGATTGAATTAAGCCGAATTTGTTTTTGGCTACTTTGTGACAATGGAGACCTTCACTTATTAAGCTGTACTGTGCTCATTCGTTTGCGGGAGGCTCTAGCCTACCCGTGACACATCCTAAGTCTGCGTATTGACTGTCATGTGTGTAGTTTCGGTGGAACATTGACTGTGATTACCGGTATATGTGTTTGTTGTAGGATTTTAAAGAATTATCGGTCAAAGGATCCACAGAATTATTCATTTTCTTCTCACATACATTAAACTGTTGTGAATACTACAGTCCATAGCCACACTGTTATTCCGTAGACACACACTTGCAATTGCATTTCAGATAATAAAGACAGTGTCTTACAATCTACATGACAGTTGGTGTGTCAAATCTACATCATAGTTGGTATGTCAAAAGCTGAAGGCACTCAAGTCAGTTTTTACTGTTTGCTTTGCGGTACATGAAGACCGTTATCAATTTCTGTTAATCCATGTCAAGTTTTTTTTATGTCAGTGTCTTGAGTCCCCTAGGCTATTGCACCGTACTGAAGAGATAATTGACTTCTATGAATTACAATACCTATTGACACCCAGTTTAAAGGTGCAAAATCACACATCTGCTAATATCACAACTATTAACTAGTTAGCAACCACAGCCTCTGTCTGTTAACAGAATATTATGTATTTAATTTCCTACAAATATGGAAGTATGACAATGGACTTTCCCGTAGGTCTATTTTACTAAAGCAGTCAGTCCTCACTCCCACTCAAGTTCGGTCAATCGTGCACACTTGGAGTTTTCCAGGTGGTGTGTGTTTGCCTGGTTTGTGAAATTATTTATTGTAGACAAAAGTATGGTTATGTTGACTACTTGCACAAACACGCACACGCTCACGCTAACGCACACTCACATGCGCACGAACGCACACTCACACACAAACTCACGTGCGCGCACGCACTCACACCAGAAACATACGGCAAAGCGTACAGATATAATTACCATGTTAGACCTGTGCATTAATTGTGTTAACAATAAGCTGTTGTGATGCTCACAGAGTGTACATGTCCTTGTCTCTCAGCAAGCCATGGTGCTGGACTAATGTTAGACTCCCCCCAGAGGAACACTATTTCTGTGGATGTCCCATCCTGCCTGGTCTACCAAGAGCTGTTGAATATAACGATAGGTGGTGAGTGATGTCCAGAGGCTAACGATCAGTAACACAACAGTGTGGTAGACACACAGTTTGGTTTGTTCTAAAGATCTCTACTTGATTGGCAGGTATTGTTATTGTGCGGCCTCCTGTGTCTGCCACCATCCCACCGAATTACCCAGTGACCTTGAAGATTCAAGCAGAGGGACATGGCCGTCTGGTTTACCAGTGGTTCACCTTTAAAAATGGAGAGGTATGTCTGTAAGGCAGTCAGTGGCAAAACTTCAATTTGAAAGGAATCACCTACTAAGTCCCCTTTTGCCATTTCCTATTGGAAGATGGAAACATTTCAGACCACTATTTGTCATTAGTGGAGTACTGTTTGCCACCAGTAAATGTGGTAAACAAATTATTTTTTTTCCTCTCTACTTTCACTGATTGATTTTTATTCTCTCTCAAACTGTATGGTGCAGATCACTGAAGTTCCAAATGGGACAGGGGCAAACCTGGTGGTTAGTATTAAGAAGTCTGGACGCTACGTGTGCCGAGTAGGAGACAAGCACTTCAAATGTGTATTTAGCGACTGGATCAAGGTTGACATCCTGGACAGTCCTGCCACAGGTATGGCACACAAGTTTACTAATATCAATGAGTTCATGAGTATCAAACGACCAGCCTTTATGGATAATATTTCTATGTGTGCTAGACAGTGCAAATCACACACATTCGTATTTGCATTTAACTCGCCTCTAATATTATGTATTTTTTTCTTGCTGAAGGGCTCCCCTTAAATTGGGATGGGACACCCCACATTGTGGTCCACCCCGAATCTCAAAAGGTCAAGCCGGGGAAGCAGGTGACCCTAAACTGTGCTGCCTTCGGTATACCCCCTCCCAATTACCAGTGGTACCGAAATGGCTGCATCCTAGAGGACCGGACCACTAAGGCGCTCCAGGTATGATTGCCCTCTAGACGGCAGCTTGTGAAATATTTACACAAGCGCTGAGGTCATTGTGTTTGCTCACTTGACACTAATATATCTTGCTGTTTGAGCTGGCCGGTGGCCATTTATCCATCAGCAAGCTCACGCTCAGTTTCCAGAAACCATGTTGAAAACCTGGTTAATATTTAACCTTGCCTGTGATTTATTTGCAAACATTGGTGTGTGTTGTGTAGGCCTGGTGTGTAGTGAAAAAGCATGAAACGTTTCTTCTTTTTAATAGATAGAGAAGGCAAATGATGAGCATGCTGGTTCATATCTCTGTTGTGTCACAAATGTAAATGGGGAGTCCTGGACAGAAGCGGCTGAAATAGTAATTGGTAAGACCAAAGAAGATTTGACCGTTTGCCAGATAAATGAACCAATAGCCATATTTTCCTCAAACTATGACTGGAGAGACTTGTGACAGAACTACTTTGCTTAATTCTTGAAATTTTAAAATCAAGTCACGACATAAAGTTGTCCCCTCAGGACTTTTAGGAATGTCATTGTTCCCCGTTATCTGGTTTCTGCTCACTGGCAAGTTGAGCACCTCCGAAACCTTGTTCACACGCTTTAAGAGCTGTGTTAAAAAAAAGACACACTGGTTGTCCAAAGTTCTCCATTGCTGCCCACTCCTCCCTGTCAGCTTGTGTATCCCATGAAGTGGGGTTTTCCACTCGTGTAGAAGACCCAGCGGTACTTCCCCTGTTTCTTGAAGCTGACTTCAGTCTGAAGATGCAGAGGAGTTAAATGGCTAAGATTGTTTTCAGGCACAAAGTGACTGAAAGTGAAACTGCCATTTTGAATGCTAGCTTCCCCTTTATTATGTTGCCTCAACTTGTTTTTGTGGGAAAAACAATGATTTTATAAATGTCATTTAAATTATATTTTTGAAGAATATTTTTAGATACCAGTATGTTTCACATTTTATCTTTGGGGGAAGGAATGTGTAGAGACTGTGGCGAGTCTGCTTGTAGAATGAACTATGGGTTGCACAATGTGGTTAGACTTCTTTTTCCATCTGTAGTCATCCAAAATTCTTCTTTCTGCCCTAAAGTGCCTCTTGACCAACCACACGTCTTCCGTACGCCTGCAGGTAAGCCTCAGTGGTAATGTTTCAGTAGCCCAAAAATGTTTAAATTCAGACAGCCAAATGAGAGCATTGTAACCACAATCTGTATTACTTTTCATAGTTCAACCAGTGTGTGGCTTTTCAATACAGTGGAGTGTTTTGTCTCATTTCACACGGCTTTTGTGTGTTCTTCAGCGACAGACAAAGTGGCTCTTCTGATTGGGAACTTGAATTACTCCCATCATCCCTCCCTCATGGCTCCGACTATGGATGTCTATGAGCTAGCTCAGCACCTTCGGCAGCTGGAGTTCAGGGTGGTGTCTCTGCTGGACCTCTCCAAGGAGGAAATGAATGCTGCCATCGAGAAGTTCCTGCAGCTACTGGACAAGGGAGTGTATGGTAAGTCACAACGCAAAGACTTATGGGAAATTGATTGCTATTTGAGGGCGGAAGTCTTTGTGGGCGGAAGCTGTTGTATTGTGATTACATGGGGGTGAGCCCATGAAGTGATTACATTACACATGGTCAACTTCCTCTTTCCACTTTCGTTCATCTTTTTCTTGGTTTCACAAGAGAACAAATCATCTTGTTTAACAATGTGCAGAAGGCCCCTTCATTCAATAGTTTCCTAATTATTTATTCTATTGGACATTTTTAACCCAATTTGGAATTTGAAAGGCGTTACCAGAAAAGCTTCAGTTAAACTTGTTTTCAGACATTCTGATGGTTTCAACTCAATCGAGTTTAACTTAAAGGCTGTTTGTTGCTGTTTACGTCCAAATACATAGCCACATTAGCCACATATGTTTAATTAGTCTGCCACTGTCAATCTATTATATGCTGAGTGTAGTTTAGCGAGAGAACACACTCACACACACACAGTCACTCACTCACTAACAGCGAGCATGAGTAACGTGTACAGTGTAGCTGCCGTTTTTTTTTCTTTTCTTTTTGTGGTGAAGTTCATCCTTTTCCGCTCATCACGCCGTATCTACAGTGTCATGGGCTGTCTGTCCCTTGGTAGTGGCTGTGGGGAGAGTGCGGTCCAGCCAAGAGAAGTGTTGGAAACGAGAAGCGTGGGCCTGCAATCTGGGTTTGCGACATGCCTTGCTATGTTTAGCCATTTAGCCGAAGCCCTGTCGCACTTTTAACCTGACAGATTTATAGTGTCACTGCAGAGGGCATTTTACTGAACCACCTACATGGGTTTCCTTCCTCTCATTCTGTCTGTTGAAATTGTGTGAAGTGTAACGCCTGAATTGAGAGAAACTGTGACTTTTTAAGGATTTCTGTATCATTCTGTATTCTGTATATTTTCCCCCTTTTATTTTTATAAATATTTTATGGTTGCTTTAGTCATAGTGTTTGTGTTGAAAGGAAAGTATCAGCCAAGAATAATACAATCTTTGCTTAGACTAACAATGTATTACTTTAATGTAAGTTCCCTATGTCTAACATTACACTGAAGTCATAGTAGAATTGCCTTTTACAACAAACAAATTCCAATCAGTTGAAAATGTACAGTACAAAATACCATGCAGCGTACAGAAAACGATGCAGAAGTCAGGCTCCACTTTTTTAGTGTAGTCATCTCAGCAAAATAACCCAAGTTTTTTTTCTTCAGACTCTTCGCTCACCTTCTTTGATGCAACAGTGTGGGCTGCATGCATGCCATGACCTTGTTTTTAATTTTTTTTTGCCCCCTGCATTTCCTGTCAGCACTTTGCTGTATTTGAAAATGTATGACATCAGCTCAACACATGAACCTCTTCTTTTTAATAAACTTCTGAAAAACATTTCTCAAACTCGGGTGCAAATCTAAAAGCAAACTTATTTTATGCTGTATGGTAATACTTTATGCTGTATTACATTTTAGTGTAGTTGCTCCATGTAAGACATAACAGATTGGGGGTTGGGGCTTTCCTTCTCTTATGATCTATCAGTTTCCCGCAGTCCAGAAATGAAAGTGAAAATGAAATTAATTAAGTATAATGCAGCAATCTCTCATGTTTAATGGATTCCAATGCTTCTTTCAGGCCTGTTCTACTATGCTGGTCATGGGTACGAACAGTCGGGCAGGAACTACATGGTGCCCATCGACGCGCCACGCCCCTACAACACGGGGAACTGTGTGTGTGTGCAGCGGGTGATGAAGAAGATGCAGGAACGCCACACGGCCCTCAACGTCATCCTGCTGGACACCTGCCGCAAGTGGTATGGAATGGACAAGAGGTGAGCTCTCACGGCATAGTGATTTTCTTTGTTACCATTTTATTGTCATATGTGTAGTATTTCAATGTTTATAATATTTATTGACTTTTGTGTGTTACTTTTTACAGACAGAATCTTAATGTTTCCGAAATAATGCCATTGGCACCACTGGGCAACACAGTATACGGATATGCAACGTAAGTACACACGACATGTGTGCTCAGTAAAGATGTAGATATATGTAGATATACATATGTAGATATATTTGACCTCCACACTAATGCTGAAGCTCTGTTCGCATCACTCAGGTCTGAAGACGCCGAGGCATATGAGATGCAGGACGCCAGAGGCAAGAGCACAGGAATCTTCACCAAATATTTGAACAGGCACATCTTGCAGCCGGAGAAAGTCACTCACGTTTTGGAGCAGGTCTCTGAAGGTATGAATCATCAACCGCCCCCCACCCCCCCACTTGCTTCCTATACTCGCTATAGAGGCTACGCATCATAACAGCCACAGCAGCTTACACGGCTGGCCTTATCAGAGAGAGATATTTCCATGCGATAGATTCATCTTTCAAGGCTATTAGTAGCTGTAGTGATGTCAGAGCTGCATCCTTAGAACTCTGCTTGCTTTCAAACTCCTCTTAGCTTGTACAAATACTAGTTTATTAGCTTTTTATTAATGCTGTAATAGTGTAATCACAGCAGTCCAAAAGCTGTTGAAGCTGACTGGAGGGACAAAATTATATGTTGTGAAGAAGGGGTCACTAAAGGGCATGTTCTAGAGGGCTTGTACTTGTCAATATATTTGTTACGTTACTCAAAGGAGACATTGATATGTACAGTATGTCTGTCAGAGGCTTCTCCTCCTGATGTTTACCTCTCGGAGTGAATGTTTGGGGAGGGGGGGAGGGGGGCGGGGGCAGGTGATGCGGGCTGTGACTGCCCTGTCGTCGTGGCGCGCGGTGTGCTTGTTTGGGGTTGTTTGACGGGGGGTCTCTGTGGAAACACGATTTGGCTTTGTGAAACGGAGCCGTCCAAACATGTGACCTCATTCTCTGGAAATTCACGCTGGCCAGCGGGGAAACCTGAGAGCCCTTGACCTGAGGACAGCTGCTTGCTGCTTTACGCACGTTATTCCTCCCCCCCATCAGCCACCCTGCCCAGTACCCAACTCTTACCCATACCCATCTCAGCCCAGCCCAGCCGACCCCGCCCTGTCCTGTCTTGAAAGGCCCACTTACTCAGTGGTCAGTGACCTGCCATCCTGCTGCCTGCTACAACACCCCCCCCCCCTCCCCTCCCCCTCCACACACACAAACCCGTTTGGGACTTAGAGGAACACGAGAGGCCTTGATCCCACTCCGCTTAACACGCAACACTTTGAGAGCTGGTGATGAGATATAGCTCATTGTAAAGGAACTCGCCGGAACAGCATTACAGCTTAGATGAAACGCTCCTCCTTTTGTGTGTGATGCCAGATGCACTGATGGCTAATTATATCCGCGGGGTAAGGAACATATCAGGCTACTCTCTGCCAGTGTCTTTGACTTGTTTTTGGCCACAGCATTCGCAATGGATCAGATCTATTGGTTCCCAGAAAGGAGTCCCTTTGAGGCTTATATTGGGGTCTTTGATCTAATACATACTGCCTATTAATCATTCATCATTTCACCATCAGTCAATCAAGCTTAAACTGGAGCGCTTGTTGTTAGTGTGTACTGCTGCTCTTTACAAATTGCTGACAGTAACGTTGTGCTCTTGCCAATTTGAACAATTTGCTCTTAGGTTAAACTAAGTTGCTCTATATTGAGTAGTAAAATAAGACTGTTTTTTTTTCTGAATTCTGTAGGCTTTATTCAAACGAACGTCACACATTTTTCCACGGGTTATGAACTGACAGTTTGAACTGAAACGTTGCCTCTTGTGTTGTAGATCTGGGCAAAGACCCGCTGGTGGCGGGCAAGCAGGTGTGTGAGATTAAGCACACGCTGAAGGAGCCGAGGGCACTCACGGACCCCGTCAGGACGGCCGGACACACCTGTGAGGTTCGCGTGAGGGACAGCTGCTGGAGGAGGGCCAATGGTAATGCACACTTACAAACACACACTTACAAACTCACACACACATGCAAATGCGTGTTCACACATCCTATGTTGCGCATGTGATACTGAGAGCAGAAGTATGTGTGTGAATGCATAAAGGACATTAGAGGGTGTATTGGATCTTATGATCACAGTTTCTCTTTAGTTCTTTCAGATTTGCATTATTCTGAACAGTTGCATATAGACAGTATCTTGAGATCTTTACATTGAAATGTACGTTTATTCCTCAAAGTCAACAGGCAATAAAATATGTTCATTTTCTGCCAAAAGATCTATTAAAAAGGATGTCAGCTAGTTGGCCTTTGTAAGTGTGTTATTTTTCCTCAGTCAAAACTTTCCCCTTATTCCCTTGCACTCTCGGTTTTCCCCCTCCCAAATCTGCCTAATGGATGACATCTGCACTAGCAAAGACATTTCATTTTAGCCTTACCACCCCCGCCTTCCCACCGGATGCCTGACATTAGGGTGCATAGTCACCCTGAAGGCACGTAGGGAAAAGTGAGTCTGATTGGAAATATGTGAAGTATTAGGGAACTGAAGTTAGCGGCGGTTTCACACCTCTACACGCTTGTGTTCCCACAGTCATCAGGTGAATAGCTTCTTTATTTGGAACAAGGAGGCAGCTTCCTCTTTTGTGGCCGAGAATATATAATGAAAGAACTTTTCTTTTATATTCCATGGAAGACCTCGTGCTTGATAGTGGAACACTGTGAATGCTCAAACCAAGAAAAGGAAATGAAATCTGTATTTGTAGGTTGTGTGTATTTGATCTGTGCCAAAAAGATAATAATGTTGTTGTTGCTATATGTTAATGCCTTGTGGATATGTATCAGTGTATCATTGAAAACTAACTCTGAAGAAAGATAATCCACGTTTCTATACTCACATTTGTTTTACTTTGTTACCTGCAGTTTTGCCCAAGCGGGAGCTTCTGGTTTTCCCCAGTGGTGTCAAGGTGGAGATCAGTTTCTCAGCGTTGTTCTCAAACGTCCTGGTCGTCTTTGCCACTGTAAAGGACACTGGTCCCAAGGCCCAGGACTGTTCTGTCAGCCTGAAGAGCACGCCGGTGAGCTGAAGCTCTTATTTCTTCACCTTTTCCCCTCCTGTTCCCCTTGCACAATAGCATGTTTGTGTTTGTAGAGTAGGGTCATGATGCAATGTTTGAGTGGGCTTCAGCTGTTTGGGAGCTGTATATCTTAGCGCCAAAATGGTTTGAGGTGCATTATTGGGTAATCCCAAGCACAGTCATTGCTTTCTTGCGTGTTTGGCATTCTATATCAAGTGGACACTAGTGTGTGTGTGGGGAAAATCACCTGTTTACAAAAAAGTGTCACAATTCACATAACACACGGCACACATACATGCTTCACATTTTAGTGTTGTGCCTTACAGCATGTGACCAGCATAATATCATCAGTGGCCAAATGTTACTTTTAAGCATGACTTAGAGCAACAAGAGAATACATGACTAAAGGAAACATGAAGTTCCTGTTGTGGTCAGAGCTTTGTCACGGCTAAACTAGCTTCAGTTTGAAATTGTTAACCAGATTCTTCTTTAAAAGGAACACGTGCTGAGTATACGGCTTGTTCCTCTTTCCATTTCCGTCATGTTGTGCCTGCGAACTGAAAGTCTTGGTGGCTCTTCTTGAGGCCTAGTTAGAAGAAGTACATTTTTTTCAAGTAGAAAAAGAACATAGGATGTACAGACACCACTGTAGACAGCACCATGTACAGACGCCACCAGACCAAGTTACATTGTAGGGGTCTTGTAGCTCAGCTGGTGGAGCAGGGTGCTAACAACAACAACAAAGTCATGGGTTGTGAAACCAAAGGAAGACACATATAGCTGAAAATGTATACATTTAATATACCATAAGCCTCTTCTAAATGACTGTATGTGAAGGTAATTATGTGATGTCTCAAGCTGGAAAGCTCTGGAGAGGATGAGGGCCTGATCTGAAATGGCTCTGCTTTGCAGTAGTTTAAATAAGCACCATGCAGATATTCTGTTTGAGCTCCTTTTTACAATGGAATGCAGAAAAATGCAGAAAAGATGAGGTAGCAAGGATGAAAAAGGAAGTCTCCATTATTAATCTCACTTTCTGTGTGTGCATTTAGACAGAGGAAAAGTGATATGCTTTGTTACACTTGATTGTGCTGACATCTTGTGGTGAAAAGAAATAAAACAACTCAGAATTTAAGACGCTGCACTACAAATATATTTGTCTCTGAATTCAGCTGTTGAATATCAACTCACCTTTTTAAATGTTATACTGTTATATTGATTTATTGATATTTATTGATTGATAATATTTTATTGATGTTGTAAATGGTATATTGATGATATTGAGAGAGGAAACAGCTTTTAATCTCTTGTGTTTTTTGTGTTTAGTGTTTTTTTGGTGCTTAATTTTGCTGTTCTTTTCCTCTGTGTGTAGAGACTTGAAGACATTTTCTCTGGACCAGGTCGGTCAGAGGAGATGGATTCTCTTTTGATGAGCCAGGCTGATAAGGCTGACTCCAGCCTCCGGCTTTGCAGTCTTCAGAGACTTCAGGTGTGTGTCCCTTAATCTGCCTGGAACTTTTACTGACCCTGAATACAGTGAGTGTCTGCCACTGTGGATGTTGTAGCACTACCTCCAGTTGTTTCCCTCTCGAGCGGTTCTTGCGTTTTTCAAATCATTCTTTTTTTTTTGGTCCAGCCCTATATTGGCCTAGTTTACCGTCTTGTGTCTGAGCAGGTGCTCAGAGAGCTCAATGCACCGCAACTTACGAAAACACATGCAAATAAAGAAAACATCTTCATCAATTTGAGAACATATGCACAGCATTTCAAAAACAGGCTGCAAATTCAGATGACACAAGACATTACTGAAACGCGCTGCAATTACACCAAGCGACAACGGATGTGTTTCCAGAGGACACGTTAAAGTAATTAACATGTCTGGACACGCTTGTTTAAAAAAAAAAAAAACAATTGTTGATCGATCACACCTGGATGGATAAACACATACCTTCCCATGTTGTGCATGCCAGTCACTGCTCCGTAATGGCAACCTAGGTAGTAAGAGATAAAGGTATACCAGTTGATGGATGAGTACAGGTTTTCAACTGAAGACAGAACTGTATAATGTTATCAGAGATTATTTTGCATGTAATGTGAACAAAGCGCTTGTCATTGACCTGGAAGTTTTTGTCTATCTTGTAATAGGCTACAACCATATATCAATTACATTTTGATGCGATTGTGAATGAAAAATAGTGGTGTATTGGGTGCATTGGACATTCCACATTTTTGACTAAGACCTGGTCTGTGATAATAAACCACCATATCAGAGAATGTATCCATTACAAATTGTGATCGGAATTTCCCCACTTCCTCAAGGCATGAATGATCACAGTGATTTCCAACCACTCTGCTGCTGTGTTAATGAACCCATGGGGAGTGTTGGAAGGCGAGATAGATTCTCAGAGCTCACAGACTCCTTTTTCTTCCACACAGACATCCTTGGAGATCAAGGTGAACTTGCACTACACTGACGTCGACAGCAGACGGAGACTCACGGAGAGCAGATCGTTGGACGTGGGGAAGCCTTTGGCTGCGGCCTGTTCGCTGAACCCCGCAAAGCCCCCAGGGGCCTCCGGGGTCCAACAGGCCCCCCAGTCTTACGGCAACAGGCCTTGGCACCAGGAAGCAAGGCTTTCGCCGCGACCACACACACGCAAGGCGGAGAACCTGGTGGACAGCAGAACGTGGTTTCCGTCCGCCAGCGGCAACCAGCCAGAAGAGAATGATGAAAGTGACCTCTAGAATTTTCTCTCTTAATATTCCTGTCTTTCCTGTGTTGTAATATTCATGTGTTTGCTTGGTAACACTTTATAGGGAAGAAATCTTGAAAAGCTGTACATGCCACTTGAGTCAATGGTGCTTTAATAATGCTTTATTAATCAAGGACTTGATGTCACAATGAAGCCTTCAGTAAGGAAACAAAGGAAGTGCGTTTCCTTTCTCAATGTTGTGATTAAATGGCAGAAGCTAGATCTTATAAGGTGTGATTTAAAAGCAATTGTTATTTTGGTTTTGTAGGCTTGCTTAAGTACTGCTCAAAGTGGAAAATTAGTTCTCAGTTTAAATGTTATTTATTTCTTTTTAGAAGCATTGATCAACTGTACAAATTGTATTTTGTCTGACACAGTAAAACAAACCAACTTATTTGTTCACTGTCACGACTGAATGTTGTTTCTTGGCTCTGTATTTGAGCTTTAATAAAACAAAACAAAAGTCACCCTGCCTGCTGTCAATAAGTTTACCAAACTACTAATTAAATCAACCGTGTTGTTATGATTAAAATTAAATGATTTTGCCACTGAATGGCAATGACTTCGTTTACCTTAAATGGAATTTAAACCTGCTAACTGGTCTTTGAAGGAGACTTGTGCAGGTGCACCGGGGTCATGTTACCCTGTGTGTGCTTGAGCGGCACACCAGGAGGAGCTAGTGAGCTAATTGACTCGAATCTCGGGTTGATTGACAATTCCCCTGCAGGTGAACAATCTTTCATATAATTAATTTATGACTAAAAAGGAAGATTTAAAATAATTTGTCCCGCAAACAGTAAAGTAGCTTATGATATAAACGAGTCCCCTGTAAATATATTAATACAATTGTTTGTGCACATTAACTTGAGGCATACAAGTAGTGTACTTGTATCACCTTCTTACAAGAGTAAAAATGTAGGCTTACTGACTCATTCAGAATGGGTTGTTCTTTTGTTGGGGAGAACACCCTACCAGCACCCGCAAAAGCGACGCAGAACCGGACACCGAAAAGCGTCTAACGTCGGCTTGCTGTCACTGGCTAACACCTAACCTAAAAGGAGCAACATTCTGAACTCTCATTGGCTAATTTAAATACACATTTTTGGGGAGGTGCGTTATTGGTTAACCTCCATGTCAGTCTTCTGTCATGTGCCCGCCCACATGCTCGAGTTGCAAGCGGTGAATGGTGAGCAGGCAGGAGGCAACAGTCTGACTGCACCGCCGTGACTGATCCTGGACCTGGATGCGCCGTGCAACCTGCTTATTCCTCCTCTCAGTCTCCCTTCCAAGCGCAGTGTTCAACTCATCGGGGAACGATGCTCTGTGTCTGGGAGGAAGAATTCTCCTCTGCGCTTGAACTGGGTGATCGGCGAAAGTGGTCAATGTGACATTGCTTCTATGCCGTGTTCAGTTTATTGTTCTGGTCCTGGACGCAGACCAGCTAATCGTGTGAGAAGATGTTGAGTCGATTCATGAGTGGCAGCATCAGGAATTTGGACAGAGAATACAACTGCACCGTCAGACTTCTGGATGATACGGAGTATACCTGCACGATTCAGGTCAGTGCAAACACCTGTGCTCGTCATCGCTTTTAATATACTTCGTGCCGCAGAAACCCATAGCCAGGGCTTCAATAAAGCTTTGTTTTAGACGCAAAGCGACGTGCGCAGCGTTTTAGCAAGACGGCGGGTACCTGCATCTCACAGGTCCCGCTCTTCCCCTCTCTCGCTCTGCTGCCTGGGGACGCTACTACGTGACAGTCTGTGTGCTGACAAATCCCACGTTTCTTCGACTCCTTTATTTTCAAATGTCTTCTTGTTGGGTTATCTATTTTGCCAAATAGGGCTTCCATCTAGATACTTGCCACTCTGAGGCGATTTATTTTGTGGACGCTTCTCTCGTCCGTTCTGTAGGACAGTGCAACTGACCCAAACACAGTGATACAAGGGTCGAATGGGACGAAGGGCTAGAGATCCATTCGGTGTCTCATACCGTGTTAATACTCCCAATGGATGGAAAAGTTTATCGTTCATCGGACAAAGATGGAACTTGGCTGTTAGATTTTGAATACTTACAAGGACACATTTGCAGCTGACGTTCTGTCAGGTGTCAGGTGTTTTTCTCTGGCCTGCTGAATTTGGTGGTTTCAGACAGTTGATTGTTTTACTACATGGATTGTCAGACAGGCTCGCTCAATATGTTAACAGCATTATTGATGACTCAGTAATTCAGGGGTGGTGCCCGAAAGGGTCCTTCAGCATACTTACAGTCTAGTGTTCTGATGGATTATTGTTTTCTGGCTATGAATGCAAAATGAGATACACCAGACTACAACGTGTTCTCCTTCAGTGTATTATCTAACCTCGCTTAAACTGTGAGAGGAATGTACCCCGGTGATGTTGATCATACAGATTTCACATGGTTTCATATAAGAAGCTCTGCCTAAGAAAGACGGATTGACTATTGTTATGATTTCGTTAGCTTGTAAGAGCTGTGTCTCCACACCATAAACAATATTGCCCTTGAAGTCAATATCAACTGTCCGGCAGAAAGCAAGGAATCCGATCTGACCAGGGACCCACCTTACGACATACTAGTAATGCATTCCATCAATGATGTATAGTTTTGGTCTATTAAACTGCCTAAAGGGAATTGTAAAGGGAAACAATTTAACAGTGCAGTGCAAAATGGGTGATCGACTTAAATCTATCGGTTCTGAATGAACAGGAGACCATGAAATCAAAGTGATTAGGGCAGTTATAGTTAAGCTAGTTATACTGCTAGGTGAAACCTCATTGGCTTGGAGACTGACAATTCCAAATAACCAGTATGCATGCTGTACACAGAGATACAGGCAGACAGATAGACACACACATACACACATACACACACACACACACACACACTCACAGATACACACACATACAGACACACACACACACACACACACACACACACACACACACACACACACACACACACACACTCTCACTCCCACACAGTTGGCAACCTTTTCCAATCATTTACCCTCAACTCCACAGAGCAATGAAGCTCAAATGTAGTGACTTAGCTTCCCCAGGGGATATTAACATTTACAAAAGTGGCACTAATTGTTCACAAAAGTCAGTCCTTCCTCTGTTTGGTCTTTCTGCTTGAAGGTCAGATGTTTTAAAATAACCTGTCTGGAGAAGTGGTTTGGTATCAAGTCGTACATAGTTCTCATGTGTAGAACAACAAAGTTTTTCATGTGTATATAATCGCATGATTTGAGATAGCTGAATGTACCCACCTTTGAACATTCAATGGAATGAAACTGATCAGTAATATATAGGCAATCAGTGGTTTGCCTTCCTCTTTGGATGCACCTGTTGCGATGCATGGCGCGTCAGATGTTTGCTTTTGAGAGAATAAGCCAAAGTGAGCGTGATTCCTACTAATGGGGATGTGCTCGCTTACGGGTGCCGCTCGACGGGCCTTTCATGCGTGCTCTGCATGTCTGGCTTTGAGAGTGATCTCCTTTGTTTTTTTATGTGGTGCCTCAAATAAAAAGGCAACAAGGAAAAAAAGAGCCGATCAGAATCCATTAGAATCACCGTGAGCGAGTCTACATCAGCGAGAGCTTCCCTTTCTCTGAAGTGCCTGGAGGATGGGATGGGTCCTCCGCAGACTGCAGAGATTTCCCGCAGGGAGTATCGGAGGCCTCCAGTGCCACACATCAAGCTATGCAGCTTTAGTGTTTAAATGAGGATTAGAGGTGGGGAGAGAGGAAAGGATTAGGGTTTGGAACACACCTGTGACAGGGCACAGGGGAGGGCAGTGATGCTCAGCTCTGCTTCCCTGTAATTCACTGAGATGTAGAGTCATGTGTGCAGTGCTGTGTTACACAGTTATGCTCATATAATGCTCATATGGAGTCAAAGGGTGGTGTGTGTGAGTGTGTGTGTGTGTGTGTGTGTGTGTGTGTGTGTGTGTGTGTCTATGAAGAATGTGTGTGTAAAGTGTGCTTGTATTGTTTGTTTTAGCAGTGTGGTAAATAAACGGTAGTACCATGTGTGTGTGTCTAAGTGTGTGTTATGTATGTGTGTGTGTATTTGTGTTAGCGTGTATGTGTGTTAGCGTGTATGTGTGTGTGTGTGCGTGTGTGTTTGTATTAGTGTGTGTGTGTGTGTGTGTGTGTGCGTGTGTGTTTGTATTAGTGTGTGTGTGTGTATTAGTGTGTGTGTGTGTGTGTGTGTGTGTGTGTGTGTATGTGTGTGTGTGTGTGCGTGCGTGCGTGCGTGCGTGTGCTGGTGGGCTAGGCACTGTGGTGTGCTGCTGGTGCTGGAGGCGGGCCAGGTGGCGGTGAGGCCAGCAGCAGCAGGTGTGTCGTGTGCAGCAGCAGTGAGCTATGAGCCTGCCTGCATGACGTCACGCAGGAGCTTTAACAGACCCAGGCACGACCAGCTATCTGCTCCAGTACTCTGTCTTTCCCTCCTCCCATCCCCTCTCTCTGTCTCTCTCTCTCTCTCTCTGTCTCTTATACACCCATATACTCATGATGCTCATTCACTCATTCACTTTCTCTGTCTGTCCATCTATCTGTTTATGTCAAATGCATGTAGTCTTCCCCATTAATCCTCCCCATTCCCTGCACTCTCCACGACTCTCCCTCCGTTGCTTTATCCTTCCTTCCGTTTCTTTTCTCTGTGCTTCTTTCGCTCCCTGTTGCAGTCTCACTGCTGGAAGGATGTGGCTAGGGAATATTCCACCTCACTAGCCAGGCCAGTGGAAGGGCAGGGAGCGCCTTCCCTCCGTTTAGCGTCCGTTCTGGCCGATTCTCCTCTCCTCCCCTCCGCTCCCCTATGCTCCCCTCTGCTCCCCTCCACCAGCTCCAGGCTGGCCAGAACTGCCCCAGGCCTCCACGACACCTAGCAGGGGGAAGTGAGCAGTGAAAGGCGGAACTAGGTCACCCTTTACTTTACCCCTGGCGCTCTCTCACTCTCCCTCTCACTCTCTCTGCATCACTCTCTTTTCTTTCTCTTTCGCTCCTCTTTCTCTTCCACTTATCCTTTCTCTGTTTCTCTGTCTCTTTCTCAGTCTCATATATTTCCCTTTTATTCTAATTTTCTTTACCCATATTTTTTTCCTTCATCGCTATCTCTCTCTCTCTCTCTCTCTCTCTCTCTCTCTCTCTCTCTCTCATTGGCTCCAAGTGCTGAGATTAAGTCCCCTCTGGATCTGTTTTCGTTATGGTCACAGTAGTTTCGTTACAGCATTTGGTGGCACAAAGCCTGCTATTATCACTAGAGGGCATTCTTAGTTTTGGCATTTGATACTCAGGTGAGCTGAAACATTTTCACTGGCAGATTCCTCTGGACAAAGCAAAACACTGGAAATATACAAACATAGAATATAAGACATGTGATAAAATGCACACACACATATACAGTGGGGAAAATAAGTATTTGAACCCCTGCCGATTTCGCAAGTTTGGCCACTTGCAAAGAAATGTGTGATCTATAATTGAAATGGTAGGTGTATTTTAACAGTGAGAAATAGAATATCAACAAACAAATCCAGAAAACTGCATTTTATAACATTTATGACTTTATTTGTATTTGATGCAGAAAATAAGTATTTGAACCCCCCAAGCAAACAGCAAGAATTATGGCTCCCAATGACCAGTTATGTGCCCAAGAAGCACACAGATTAGTCCTCATTAGGCCTAACAAGGTACACCTGATCTCAACTGGTGACGTGTATAAAAGAAACCTGTCCAAAGAATCATACTTCACACCTTCAACCTCACCACCATGGGCAAGACCAAAGAGTTGACCAAGGACGTCAGAGATAAGATTGTAGACCTGCACAAGGCTGGAATGGGTTACAAAACCATCGGCAAGCAGCTTGGTGAGAAGCAGACAACTATTGGTGCGATTATTCGTAAATGGAAGCAACACCAAACAACTGTCCATCGCTCTAGGTCTGGGGCTCCATGCAAGATATCCCCTTGTGCGGTATCGGTGATCATCCGAAAGGTGCAAAATAACCCCGGAACTACACAGGGGGAGCTTGTGAATGATCTCAAGGCAGCTGGGACCACAGTGACCAAGAAAACCATTGGCAACACACTACGCCGTAATGGTTTGAAGTACTGCAGCACTCGCAAGGTCCCCCTGCTCAAGGAAGCACATGTACAGGGCCGTCTGAAGTTTGCCAATGAACACTTGAATGATTCTAAGGAGGATTGGGAGACAGGATGTGGTCAGATGAGACCAAAATCAAGCTCTTTGGCATCAACTCGACTTGCCGCGTTTGGAGGGGGAAGAATGCTGAATATGACACCATCCCCACCGTCAAGCATGGAGGTGGAAACATTATGCTTTGGGGCTGTTTCTCTGCCAAGGGTACAGGACGACCCCACTGCATCGAGGGGACTATGGATGGGGCCATGTAATGTGGAATATTGGGCTTGAACCTCATTCCCTCATTCCCTCCCATTGAAAATGCATCCTTAAGGATTTGGAGAGGATCTGCAAAGAGGAGTGGACCAAAATCCCTCCTGAGATGTGTGTAAACCTGGTGACCAATTACAAGAAAAGTCTGACGTCTGTGCTTGCCAATAAGGGTTATTCCACCAAGTACTAAGTCATGTTTTGCTAGGGGTTCAAATACTTATTTTCTGCATCAAATGCAAATTAAGTCATAAATGTTATAAAATGCAGTTTTCTGGATTTTTTTGTTGATATTCTGTTTCTCACTGTTAAAATACACCTACCATTACAATTATATATCACACATTTCTTTGCAAGTGGCCAAACTTGCGAAATCGGCAGGGGTTCAAATACTTATTTTCCCCACTGTACATATATTTACATTTCCTTTTGGTTATGTACATACACAGATGTAAAGGAGAGAAAGTGAACAGAAGAGCTGGTGGTAGCAGACAGGCGTGGGCCTGAGGACAGGGTTGTTGGGTGGGGATTGCAGTGTGCTGATTAGGAGTGGTCCCTCACATTGTGGAATGGGGCCACACAATCTGCTGCTAATCTGCAGGTGCTGGGGGCTCATCTCCCAAAATGATGGCACGTTTGTCCTGCTGTTCCAATTAGAATTAGAATTTGGAATACGTTTGTCAAATGCATCAAGGTAGTGATTTTTTTTAAGCGAGTACTTAGTGCAGTGTAGAAGACAGCTCTATCTCTACCTCCCCTGTCATACAGTGACCACAAACCCTTTGCTCTTTGGGTAACCCTGTTTTTTTTTATCTGGCTTTCTCTATGGCCAGACTGTGGTCACTCAGCATGCACTGGATGAGGATTCATCTCTGCTTTGTATCTCTGACAGTGGAGAGATACTCTTTTTATTGCCAGATAACATTCTAAATTCTGTTCTATTTTGGTGTTATTCCTCCAATGGTCCAAATAGGATTTCTTTGGTTGAATAGCAGTGGGTTAGTTCATTTCAGGACCAACTGACTGAGGGAACTCAGGTCTGAGCTCTTTGAATTTAAATGCTTAAAAATGTAAGAAGCAGAATAGCTTCCCCAGGTTACTTCTCACACAGATTCCTTGGTAGTTGTTAGGATCAGATTGGTCTCCAGGGAAGAAACCAGCTAGAAACCGGCAAGATCAAATCATTTGTGGAGAGCCCTTTGTAGTGTGGTTGGGCTGCCTTTCAGCACCTCTGTCCTGATGTTTGTCAGGACCACAAGCTTTTCTTGGCTTGAGTTTAGATTCTTCTGAAGTTCATTGGTAAAGAGACTGTAATACAGGAGATTTTGATTAACTTAAATTGTATCTTCAAATATTTTTAAACATTCTATTATATGTTTCTGTTCATTCTTGATGTCATATGTTGTACTGGTTTTGGTAGAAATCTCTGCAATTATCTGTGTTTTGTATGGCCAGTTGTGTTGGTGGGAATGGATTTAAAGGTGCAGTGTGTAGGATTTAGTGGCATCTAGTGGTGAGGTTGTTGAAATGCACCCAACTGAATTCCAAGCGTGTCAAATGCCATAAAAAGGTGAAAGGCCCTCTCTAGTGTCAGTGGTTTGGTTTGTCTGTTCTGGGCTTCTGCAGAAACATGGCGATTCAACACAGTGGACTCCGTGGAAGAGGACCCTCTTCAATTGTAGATATGAAGGGCTCCTGCTAAGCTAATGAAAACACAATTCTTAGTTACAGGTGATTATACACCAATGAAAACAGAATTATGAATACTATATTCCATTTCTGCTAATATATCCCCTTGATCCTAAACATTGCACCTTTTAAATGGTTCCCGTTTTCCCAAAATGTATTTGTATTACATTTCCTGTAGAGTTTGGTTGTAGTGTTATTGCCTTTCCCTTTTTATTGTTAGTGTGTATTCTTTTAGGGTTTCACAGTACTTTTGTTTCATGGTACTGGCACTATACATTTTTGATTGTGGTGTTTTTGAATGTCTGAGTTTCTTTCGCGTTTCTCTATATTCATGGTCAAATCCATTTTTTTTCTGCCGACTGTCTTTTTATGTTGTTCTTGCTTTTATCTAAATATAATTTTTTGGCTGCTCTCTGGTAGGTTGACATCATCACTATTCAATTTGAAATCTTTTAAAATAAATGTATTTATACGGTTATCTCAATGGAACTGATTGCTTTGTTAAATTCAGTCACAGTGTCAGAATTCCATTTATATGTCCATTATATGTCTCAATATGCTTGGCGGTTGGGGAATTTTTCTTCATTGATTCATCTCAGGATCTGGCAGTGGTCTGAATGAGGAGTCTGTGGTCTTACAATGAACACACTTATGGAAGATTGGTCCATGTCAGTGATAGCATAGTCAACTACATTAGTCCGGAGAGCTGAGCAATATCTGAACCTTCCTAGGGAGACCCCTCTGATCCTACCATTGAGCATGTATAGGCCTAAGGCTCGACTCTTACCATTCCTTTTAATAGTAACGGGGGTGAGGGGGCTGACAGGTTGTTAAATGTATGTTTATTTCCTGCTGCGTCTATGCAGCCAGGGCCTGTGCCTGAACGGGCATTAAAGACCTCACATTTCCCTGGGCCTGGAAGCTGGGATTTCTGTATGGAGCCTATTAAAGAATTCCTCATTATAGTATGGTGACTCCTGGGACGGTGCATAGGCTGCAAAGATAAACATATCACCTTCACAATTGATGGTGCCAGATTTTCTTTGTACCAAATTATAATTCCCCTAGATTTCCTTCCATGTCCGATGTGTTCATATTTAATAGATGGCAGCAGGATTTCTATAGCCTTGGGGGCAGTATGTGTCTGTGTCTGCACCACGTTTCAAGTAAGATGATAATATCTTGGTCATTTATTTTACTTAGGAACTCATTGTTTTGTCTCCTCTGTCCGAATGTGGAACAAAGAAGAATAAAGCCCTTGAATGTTCCATCTACTTACTGTGAGAGGTTTCATTGTTTTAGAGAGGTTTCATTCAATGGAGTGAAAAGCAATGAAATATTTGTCTCATATCGCTAATCAAAGTGATTATCATTTGTTTTTCTTTAACAATTAACATGTGTTTTTTATAACGCTCATATGACTTATAAGAAAAACAAACATATTAATGTACAAAAAAGTTGTCGCACCTGTTCTGTCAAACTGTTCTGGGAGTTTTTCCCCCTGGACAACTTCCTTGTTGGGTTGGAGGTGTATCTTGGGTGTGGCCTGCATTTCCTCTTGGGTCATACTATTTTTCTGGGCTCTCTGTGGTTGGTCTGAGCTGTGTAGGGCTGTGGCTGATGAGGGTTTTTTGGACAGGGCTCTGCTCTGTGGGGCTCTGGTGGGTCCTCACTGGTGGTGCTGTTTAGGGCAAGATTCTGCCAGGGTACAGGGGAGAGTTCCTCTCTCTGGAGTTGAGGTGGAATTGGTGAGGGGATCTCTGCCTGTCAGGTGAAAATGGGGGTTCTACCAAGGGTTGCATCTTTCAGTTCTTAAACAAAACGTCTGATGCCTTCCTTGTTGAGGTGTACGCGGTCAGCTCTCTCCCGCTCTCTCTTTCTCTTTCTTTTTCGCCCTCTCCCACTCTTTCCTGTCCTCTCTGTGGTGATGTGTGAGTGTGTGTGTGTGTGTGTGTGTGTATGTGTGTTTGTATGCATGTTTCTGTGTGCGCTTGCATGTTTTGTTTACGTGTCCATGTGTATGTGAGTGAGAGGAGGCGCAGACAGAAGGGGGGTTTGAGCGTCAGAGATGGCGAGAGAAAGCGAGGGAGGGAGGGAGGGACGGACAGAAAGTGAGATGGAAAGAGCTGGAAAGATAGGCTAGGTAGACAAGCAGACACACCTGACTGACTGCTCCCTGTCAGAACAGGATAAATCTGGTACAGCTCGGACTCTTGAGCACAGCCTGGGCGTGTGTCACATTTCCTGATCATCTGCCATTCACTCATCGCAACGCCAGTGTGTGCACACACTGAAGTAATGTCATGTATTTATTACCATGCCGTTCTCCAGGGTCAGGTTTTAATCCCATATGTCAAAGCATGGTTAGATAATCCCGCAGTCTGCAGTCCTGAACCTCGTATGGGCATTTTCTTCTCATTTGGCTTGTTTCTGAAGTGCGGTCTGTCGTGGTGGCATGAATCCACGAGGGACTAAACGCATTCGTCTTCTCATCATTCTGTGGTGGTTCGCTGCTCTAACTCACTCTAATTATCAGTGCTAATTGCATGTTGAGCTGTGGTGAATCTGCATCTCTGTGAGAAACTCGCTGCCTTGCTCTCTCGTCCAGAAGCGTGATAATTAATATGAATACGGTTGATGGGAAAAGTAGTATCAAGATGGTGTTTTTAGCTAATGAATATTAATATAAACCTAGTTTGTTGTTTACAGCGTGTATAGTGGGATCGTGACATTGATATCTTCCTAAAACTCTATGTAAGTGTGGCTGCATAACTCAGACCAGGGTATAGTTTACCATTCAATACTATTTATTACTGGAGGATTACCGGTAGCAAGGGCTTGGCTGATATGCTTTTTACCAGATGGGAACGAAGTCACAGCTGTGTCTTTTCAAAATACGACACTGGAACGAAACTCTAATCTAGTTTTTTTGGATGTATAATTCAGTACTCCTAAAAGGACCTCATTTGGCACAGTTTTGTTCAGGCTGTTGGCTGTCTTCAGGATAATCAGTCCATAGATTTGTCAGTTTTCTCCCTCCCCCTTCTCTATCTCTCTCTCTCTCTTTCTCTCTTTCTCTCTCTCCCTCTCTCTCTCTTTATCTCTCTCACACATGATTTGACCTCTATAGAGCATTTGGCCTCAGAGTAGGAGAATCCCATTGTATCATTAAACATGTCATTGAAGTTAAATAAATCTAATCTAATGTGTAAGCCTTTGCTAAACCTATTGTCCTTTCTAATGGTACATTATGTGCTGTATTTAGGAGTACATTTTGCCTTCTAAAACACAAAAATATCCAAACCTCTCCCAGCTGTTTTTTCCATCCTGACTGCTTAGAGTTGTAGAGTACAGTAGTACTATAACCTGATTAAGCCATGACTTTGCCTCCGTGCTGCACTGTATGTGATCTTGTATGATCGCATTGGTTATGGTAAAGAAAATTAATGGTTTCATAATCTCTTAGCTCCTCGAAATCTTCTGCATACATTTTCAGAATTGGTTGTGTGTGTGTGTGTGTGTGTGTGTGTGTGTGTGTGTGTGTGTGTGTGTGTGTGTGTGTGTGTGTGTGTGTGTGTGTGTGTGTGTGTGTGTGTGTGTGTGTGTGTGTGCACATGCTTGTTTGTGTGTTTGAAAAAAATATAGATGTGCACTTGTCCCAGTGTACAAATCAATACTGTGCCTAGTGTGTGTGTGTTTGAGAAGAGAGAGAGGGAGAGACTGAAAAATGGAGAACTCCTGTATGTATCCTTGTTTGTGTGCGTATATATATGTCTGTGTGTGTATGCCTGTGTGTGTATGTGTGTTGTACTGTGCAGCACATGTGGGGGCAGGAATCAGGGGCCTCAGAACTGCATGAAATCTCACTCATAATAATCCCTGGTCCTTTAAGAAGCTTTATTTCAAGTGGCTCAGGCTTAATATAGGCTGCAAGTAGGATGTGCGCTCGGTCTGTGGGCCCGGCTCACTTATCGGCCTCGGCAGCGCTACTCCAGCGCGGAGTTGGGGAAAGCGCCGCTTCTCTGATGATGTCTCCGTCCTGAAAATGCGCACCCACTAATCCCTCCCAGTAAAGATTCATTATACCAACTCTGACAGCTGTCGCCACGCTGGAGGACTTGGGGAGCAGATCGCCAACCACTACATTAGGAACGAGGAACTTTGATGGTGGCTGTGATCATGAGGCTGGATGGTCTGGCCGTTTTTGCTGTTTGTTAGTGGCACAGATGCTAATGTTGGTTCCTCAAATGTTTCATATTATGTACTGTAGGTCTTTATGTCCAGAAATGCATCGAGAATCACAACAGTAAGGAAATTATAAAGGGGTTGACAATGTCTATAAATATTCTATGCATGTCTGCATCTTTTATGTCCTGTTTTTGTCTATTATGTCAAGCATACAAAAAACCCAAACAAGATGCATTTGACACGTAGCAATTTGCAAAAGCTCAATCATTGTATATTTCAGCAATAATACATGAGGGACCATGACATACACTGAATATGCCCTGTCTATAGTTGTTGCTGCCATGATGCATAGCATAGTGTAGTTAAAGATGCAGTCCGCAATTCGGTTTTGGTTTCACGAAAGGTTGTTTATATTTAAGCTCAACAGCCAATCAAATGACACCCCTCTCTTCTGTGCCCCTGAAGAACCATGTTGATTGGCTGAAATTGTTTATGGCTCGGTCCGAGACACTGTGTTTGTTTCCCATTCACAGAGCCAGGACTGTGTACGAACACTGGAGTTTTTTTGAGCGCAAACACTGAATGGACAGCTAGAGGACTGAGAGGAGCAATTCGCTGAAGTTGACAAAAAGTGTATGGGATTAGAATCGTGGACTGCACCTTTAAGGCTGGTATTGAATATATCATATACATACCTTGCATCACAGGCCTTATGTCAGCGCATTATAAGATACTTGATAGCAAGCAGTTTGCTGATGTCTTCAATCAAAGAATGGTCAAAATTTATTTTCCATTTATTATTTTTCATCCCATTCAGTTATTTACTGAAATGTCCAAATACATCTGTGCATGTATTCAGGGATGATTACAGGGTTTTTGCCAAAGATCAGCAGATTAGGAGGAAGTTATGGGAGTCTGTCTCCAAAACTAAGGCCCTCTGATTGGAGAATATTGTATAAATGCATATTATATATATTGTATATTGCAAAATGAAGATGAATATAAGTTGATGTTGCAGGATCATTAAGACCGTAATGTATTTACTGCTAACTGGTAGCACTGGTAACTCTATCATAAAAGTCATAGCTCAGCAAGTGTGTGTGTCTGGGGTGGGGGTGGTTGTACTGTAATGATGACCACCCACATAGCAGCAAACTCTGAAACAGATCTAGCCCCATCTAGCCCTGATCTGCCCCCCATCTAGCCCTGATCTGGCATGGATCCGTTCCATAGTCAGGTGCCATCTGGGCTCAACTTTGACCTTCAACCCTTTGCCCTTCACCACTGGCCTCGCCTGATGCTGCTCCATCTGCTCCAAGCTAGCTGTTAAGTGCACTCATTCATTCACCCTGCAGTGTAACATGTTATAACCCATCACCCATTATGGATGGCAGCTGGAATAATGCCACACTCATTGAGATCACTCATTTTGTTAAATTATAAATTTGCCGAGTGTTCACATTGCCATCAGGAGTCCGACGTGAACAATTGTGTGTTCTGTCTGTGCATATGTAGAATATAAACAGCCTAGCATCTGCTACAGCTTAGAGTCTCAAGAATATTGCAGCTTGGTTGAAATATATGAAAGGCTTAACTGTTAGTCTTTAGTCTTACCCTCCAGTGACTTCATCGCCGTTGGTTTCTCTCCTTAGGAACACTTCAGAGAGAAACAGAAGGTAGACTGTGAGTGGCGCTATAATTGATGCTGAAACTTTTGAGATGGAGAGACACTTAATAAATATTATGTCTCCAGAGCTGGCAGATAAGTAATGAGATTCAGTTGGTAAACAAATTGGGTTATACTTCTCAGTAATGCTGAGACGATTCTTTGTGTGTGTGTGTCCAGGCCAGCAGTGCACAGATTTGAGTTTGGTCTGTTTACAACATTTCATTCTTTACTGAGAGAGGGGAGGACACTCAATCTAAAAGAATTACAGGCCGGCTCTGACATGGCTGTCTCAGCTTCCTTTTCTCTCTCAGGCAAGGATGAACCTCTGGAGCAGCCGAGCACCAACTCGCCTCAATTATGGCTTTTACAAAACAACAGTGCTGGCTGAAACCATTTGTCAGGGTTGCATTGAACAGGCCCATTGTTGTTTCAGTGTAAAATAGATCCCAGTGGTGAGGTAGCCATATTGAGTTGTGCAGTTGAGGCTCTGTTTAGTGCTGAATTATGAGTTCTGTAGAGATAGCTGGAGAAACCTTGTTTGTTCTTTACAGAAAGTAGTGATAGTTCTCCTGCACTGTTGGAAGTGTTGAAAGGAGTGTTGAAGGTGTATGCCGTTATGGTTGCATCTACTGGCTTGTACAAATGTCCCACACCACCAAAATAGAGTCAATAGCAAAATGATCACATGCAGCTTCATAGTGTACAATACCTTTGACATACTTTTGTAGGTGTATAAAGTCATTTATGTCTTTAGTATAGTTATTGCAAGTAGGAATGGAATGGGTCCCTAGGAGTAGTACCATGATTTTTTAACCCGAGCCCTATTTTCCCATCTTTTTGAGTTTAAATTGTTCAAAATCGGTCCATTATTTAGTTAGAACGCTATAACTGGTAACTGCAAAATAGCTATAGAATGTAATCCCATGGGGTATGCATCCAGCCACTGACTAACTATAAGTGTCTGACTACATGGAAAGGATCCCTACAGAGATAGACCTGTGTCTATTTATCTCAGTAACTGTAAAAAAAAACCTAGAAAATGTTTCTGTTCCTACAGTCATTTTCTACAGAAACTGAAACTTCAACTACAGAAACTGTAGAAACAGTTTACTTGCAGACGCTTGTCCCATGGGGTTACATTGTATAGCCGTTTTGTGGTTGCCAGTTATAGCATTCTAACTCTGGACCGATTTTGATCGTTAATTGTCCTCAGTAAAAGTTTAAACCCAAAAATATCTAACAACAGGGCCCAGGTTGAAAAATCCTGAAGTTTCCCTTTAAAGGGATAGCTGTGTGTCTGGTAACCATGTTGATCCAGAGGTTAGGGGGGTGCATTTAGAACATGGTGCTAGGACTTTAGGTGTTGCCAGAGAGACCTCCTAGCAACACTACGAAAATATTGGGTGACTTCACTCTGGCCACCCTGAAGCATACATGAGAAGAGTGGGGTCTTGCTTACTTTGGAGGGTGTCTGGATGGAGCGGTCCTACTCAGAATGCAGTTGGTCAGTGTCTTTTCATCAGAGGTGCACGTGAATAGGCAGGCTCAGGCTAGGAGGCCACCGTGGCACCATTTTCAGCTCTACCCCTCCGGTCCTTCTTCTCTTAGCCTGACCTGGTTTACTTTTTTTCCCACAGTGGGACTACCATTTCAGTTCACATCTCTCTCTCTCTCTCTCTCTCTCTCTCTCTCTCTCTCCCTCTCCCTCTCTCTCTCTCTCTCTCTCTCTCTCTCTCTCTCTCCCTCTCCCTCTCTCTCTCCCTTTCTCCCTCTGTGTCTATCCCTTTCTCCCCCCCTCTCTCTTCCAGGCTGCACCCAAGAGGTTTTTGTGTAGTCTGTGAGAGGAAACTAATGATATCCCCTAATAAGATTACAAACATGGGAACGAAATACAAAAAAGCAACTTGTTCCCTGCTTCTTTTGGATGGGGTGGGGGGTGAAGCTTTACAAATGATGTAACCAGGCAGCACGTGTGAATAGGGTTTGAAGTCACCTAAAAGAATTCCACTCTCTCTACACACTATTCATGTTTTCAATACAAGCGTTGCTATTGGCCAACATTTCCTGCTGGACCTGACAAGACCCTTTTGATTGGATGGCCCTCAGAGCAGCCCATAGAATCATTTATGCGATTGGCTCTTGCGTGCCCTTGTTCTTCTACTGTGAGTAATTAGTCAATTTGAATGGCCGTTGCTACAGTTGGCCATTTACAGGCAATAAGTTGCTCTGGCTGAACTCAGGACTTCCTGTCCAAGTTTGTGACAACAAATGCATTTCACCTATATTGTCCCATACTGTCATTTTGTGACGAAATATACGTAATCATGTAATGGATATATACACACAATATCAAATCACACTATGATATATAATATATATATATATATATATATATATATGTACAGAAATAATATGCTGGCTGCATGTAATACCTGTGGCTGTAACAAATCTGTTCCCTGTCTTTCAGCATATTGTCCCAAAGTGAGGAGTACACTGCACCTGTCTTCAGGACAAGTTCTCTCAGTTCATGTCATCGATTACTGCTTAGCGTGCTGGACACTGTTTTTTTTTTTTTTTATCCCCAGAGTAGTGTTAAAAACATGGGTTTTGTTCTATTTTTTTTGTGTTGCTGTGAATATAGTCGTGTTATCTGGGCCATGGCTATCTGTTTTCTGTTTCCATTCTAAGAGACATAAATTGGGTTGTTAGTGTAAGAAAGTGTGAACTTCTCTTATTTGTTCACTATCCTTATTAAATGAGCGTAAATAAAACAGCAGGAGCCGTGTCAATGTCCTGAATGGGGCCTAGTGGGGAAAATAGGAAAATGGGAAAACCTAACCTAATGGGAAAAACAGTACAGTTCAGGTGATGCTGAGTCATCCGTTGAAGTTTTGTTTTCCCCCTTGTTTTCCATTTCCACGTTTTAAAGATGGATGGCATCATTCTCTTTGAAGTGCCGGGAGGGTGCTGGTGCCTCGGCGCTCTGCCCTGCTGACGGTGTCCCAGCGCTGGTTTCTGCACTGTCATCACTGCACCAGAACAGCCAGCAGACAGGCCCGAGGCCAGTGGACAGACACGGCATCAGAGCAGCCGGCTTGGGGTCCGAATGTCTCTCCACTCTTGTCCTCGTGGTCCATTTCCCTTTCTACTTTTGATGGAGCTACAGGGCATCCGGGTGTGTCTGTGGTTGTGGCTGAACTGAGCAAAATGGGAGATGTGGAGGGGGTTGGAGGATGCGAGACCGCTCCCTCATGGTGTGTCTGTGTGTGGGGCAGGTAGAATACTAACCACCACCCCCCCCCCCCCCCCCTTCCCCCAAACAATTTGCTCAATGTGTCTCTGCATGAACAACAGTCCTGGCAGTTGCAGAGAGATTGCATGGTTGAGAAAAAGGATCTGTGTGTGTATGTTGGGTGGGCGAGTGGAGTATGTTTGCTTCAGAATCTGTGTGTGTGTGTATGTGTGTGTGTTTGTGAATGTGCCTGTTTTGGATATCGCAGTGATCCCACCACACACTGTTGCTGTGCTCTGTATTAAAGATTAAAATGTGTGCTAGGCCTGCATGTTTCATGAAGAGTAACCTCGCCGGGGCGACGCCAGTGTTTACCCTCCTCCGTCATGTGGCAGCGAGCACTCCGATTGGCTGGTTGCCTGTGATGTACTCCATGACTGAGCTGGATGGATTACATCACTGAGGTGCCAGTGGAAGGGGAGGAGAGGAGGAGAGATAGAATACAGAGAGGGAGCAGAGGGAAGGAGAGAAGGTATAGAGAGGAGGAGGGGACAAAAGATAAGAGAGACAAAAGGTTAGAGAAGAGGACAGAATAGTGTGATTGGAGAGGAGAGAAGAGAGGACGAGACGGAGATTGATGAGAGGACAGAGAGAAAGAGAGAGAGAGAGAGCGCATACAGGCTCTATCGTTCCTCCCTCCTACATTAATGCTATGTAAACAACCTCACGCATTCAGCTGGAGGCCGTCACCTCCACAGGGACCATATGGAGATGAAAACATCATTGAGTGCATTACTATTCCAACAGTTAAAAAACGAAGCATTTTATATTCACCTTCCTTCCCACGCACACACATGTACATGCTCAGACATATAAACTCACAAACACATTTCATATGCATACTAGGGGTGTATGAAAATATTGATACACTCGAGTGTCATGACATTATGTTTTGTCGATCGATTCTCAAAAACACTGTATCGTATTTGAATGGATAGTTGACATGCACTGTGGCAGACAGTGGTTCAATACAGATATTGTGATGAATGCAAATGTAGATCCCAGTGTTGTGATTGCATAAAAAATTGCACTTTGTTTACTCATATTTGATGCATATGCTGGTGTGTTCTTTATACTATGACAGTTTTTCTAAAATTAGATTTATAAAATCGTAATATATCGCCTTTCTTACAGTATTATAATATATCGCAATAGATTGAATCATAACCCCTGTATCATAATGCGTATTGTCTTGCCAGAATCATGGCAGTACATAGCCCTAATGCATTCGTGTTCATCTTTGTTTCGGTGTTTCATAGAAAGCTAGTGGATGCTGTTTACATGTTTTCAGTCAGTGGATTATCTGTCACATGTCTCTTTGCTGCGCAGAGGATTCTCTGGTTATTTATACCTCTGATTGTTGTCCTCAGTTCAGTCTCTGGCCACTGTCAGGCTCATCACATTCTGTGTCTGTGGGGAGAAATCCAGCCAGGGAGGTTGTGCAGTGCTGATCTTAGGCTAAAACCTGCTGTCAGGCTCAGGGAGACTGCAGACGAGGTGCTGAGGTGGTGTCATCACACTCACACACACACACATACACAAACACAAACACACTGCAGAAAATAGCTATGCTTGTGACTTCACATGTTCGTGTCATGCTGTGTTGTGTGTGTTGTGTATGTCTGTGCGTGTTTGTGTACACCCACTGGTGCTTGTGTGTCTATGTGTTGTGTATCTGCATTGATCAGCCTCTCCTCTATGTCTGGCTTTGGGTACTAGCGTCAGGTTGAGCAGTCTGTGGGGCTATCGGTGGCTCTCTGTCGTGTTCTCCATTGTGCCACTGCCGCCGCCACCGCTGCTGCATTGTGTGCGGGAGAAACCAGAGAGAAACTGGAGAGAAACCGGAGAGGGGGCAGAGGTGGCGATCCAGCTGGCTGCCTGAATACTGAGCAGCTCCCCACGACTCGCACACAGGCCAGCCCAAATGAACACAGCCAGGGGGGGCGAGGGAGACAGAGGGAGGGGAGGAGAGGGAGGGAGGGAGAGAACAAAGAAGAGGGAAACACAGAGAGAAGGTCAGAGGCAGAGATGTACAAAGTTGAGAGAGAGAGAGAGAGACAGACACACGGAGAGGCAACACTGAAGAACTTCTAAAGTTAGTTTGTAAGGAAACGAAAAAAAATAATCACAAGAAACAGAGAGAGAGAGAGAGTGAATGAGAGAGACAGCGGGACACACCGGTGTTTAGCAAACCCTCCCCAGAGGTCCTTTCAG
Organism: Clupea harengus; assembly: GCF_900700415.2. Taxonomy (NCBI): domain Eukaryota; kingdom Metazoa; phylum Chordata; class Actinopteri; order Clupeiformes; family Clupeidae; genus Clupea; species Clupea harengus. The sequence goes on along the minus strand of NC_045154.1, from coordinate 8,258,680 downwards.
TGTAGTCCCATGTGACATTCCAGGAAGTGACAAAAGGAAGGTTCTGTCCAGTTCTAATGGAGCTACTATCCTAGAGCACATATGGGATTTGCAACAGTTTTAATGTTTATCAACAGTTCCATTCATTACAGGAGATGTTGGTAGTGCAAAAACATCTAGATTAGAAAGAGAACATTTTGACAAATGTGGAAATGGCAGTGCATGCACACAGTTGCACAAAAAAGGCAAAGGTGGTCACTAAGTGGGCAGAGTCAGACCAGAGTTCATTAGTGACAGGTTTGGTTACAGCTGACCAATAGCATTGTCGAGCTATCCCTTTAGACACACATCAAACGAGATTACATTGTTAGATGGTGGCAATATCGCTGCAGGTTCTGGACAGTGTTTTTTTTTTTGTTCATTTAAGTAATTCAATTCGTTGACACATAATTGTAGCTTGTCAGACATGTTTTAAAATGCTCTAGCTCTAGCAGGAGAGTTCAGCTCTATTTTCTGTGGAATTAACATTTATCAAATGGAAACCCAGATTTTCATAGTAGGCTCCTTTCTCTCCTTTCCCCAATAGGACCTACGTACAGTGTGGTGATGCAAATGATGAATGATCTTAAGCTTTTACTGAAATAGCATATTAGTTTCGTCTCAGGTAACTATGGTATTCAATGTTAATTAGATTGAAATTGTATCCCTTGCATGGCCTCTTCACTTAGATGGCTCTTTCACCTTTTCTGGGAACAAACTTCAGAACCCCAGCAGAACCGAAACAGGTGAGTGAAAGCTTGTTTAGCTGAGCAGTGCGTCAACGGTAGAGAGTGGACGTAGAAAGGTAATCATTTCCGTAACATGAGGCTACTGGTGACTGTGTAGATAGGTTGCAAGCTATGTTTATGTTGATGTATTTGAACACCTGGGCCAACCGGAATTCAATATCTGTCTCTGTCTGTCTTTCCTTGTGGGTAAGAAAAGAGATAGTTTGGCGAGGCATTTCTTCTTCTGCCTTAGTGTAATTAGACTACAATATGTGAATAGAAAGAAAAGTCATTATTGTATATTTACATCATGGGTGACATTTGTTTACTGTTTCATTTAAGTGGGATATGTGTTACATTCAAAGATATGTGAGATAGATTAGATGCATCCACCCATAACATTGCACCTGCTTCCTTGCTAAAACAGAAATATTTAGGCCTAGGCATAATGCGCCACTCTCTAATAAAGGGAACATGAGAGATAAATCAGACTTGGGCAGTGATGGTTTGTGATTGGTGCATGCAAATGTTCCCTGTCAGAGAAGAATATGTCACCACGCCTATATCCAAATTCCACGCCCCTGCTGAGTTATTATTATCGCCGCCATCTAAGACAACCCGGCCAGGTGGAATGGGCCGTTTTCGCCGCCAAACTAGGACCCGACGCGAGAAAAGTCGGTGTGTCAAAACATATAAAACCTAATTCAAAACCATGACCTCACAGCTCTATTATGAACCAAACCTTAACGTCTATGTATTCTTCTGTATTCCGCCCCGTGAGTGCACATGTGATGCGTAGTAAAGCGCGAGAGCTGGGACGGAGCGCTACTGGGGTCTGCACGGCATGCGCCGAGACAGCCCCTTAGAATGTCAGAGCGCGAGATGTGGCATAACACCAGAAATGACAGAGCAGCAGCAAAACGGCAAAGTAAACAGACTCCAATGTTTTGCTGGTGGCATTCATGTGCTCGAGTGGCATCACTAATGACTTAACAAGGTGCACAAAAGACCTCGGAGGGGGCACAGTGCTGACGCCTCTGCCTGTGCTCGGAGGGATGAAATTACTGCGCTCTGATCGTGCATTGAAAGAGCTGGGGTTTGCAGAAATGGCTGCAACAGTCAACCAAGGCGGATCGTTCGTTCTCATCTACATTCTACTGTGCACCTCAGCACGATGGGCCATATTACCCTAAACCTGAGCCATTACAGAGCTGACGTGGCAGTGCAGTAATCCCTGCTGGGCGAGGTAATGATCACGGAGGTTCACAGCAAGCACTGATAGAGTGGAAATGATTCATCCATCTTCTCCAAGATGGTGATCGTTACACAAAGGCATATACATAGTGTTATAACCACTGAATCCCTGTGGAGGTGTTTCTTTTTTTGAGAGTGTGTGAGACTGTGTGTGTAAGTGTATTTGTGAGAAACTGAGTGAGTGTGTGTGTGTGTGTGTGTGTGTGAGGGAGAGACTGTGAGAGAAAGTGTGGAGATTGCCCTGTGCAGCTGCTGCAGCTGCCGTTGCTGAGTAAGCAGAAGTCAAAGCACCCCACTGCAGGCGGCCCTGTGTCTGTCCTCTCCTCCTCCTCTTCTTTCTCCTGGATGCATAAGACAGTGTGTGTGTGTGTGTGTGTGTTTATCTGTGTGTGTTTATTTATTATGATACGCACAGCACTGATTGGGTTCATGCAGTAGTATATCGCATGGCCGTTGCCCCAGTATTCCACAGAAACCAGCCCTTTGCCTGCAGTCCGTTCTGTCAGGTTGATGTCTCTCTGCTAGTACTTCAGTCTTTAATGATAGCAATCACAAGCTCAACAGAGTCTGCTGTCTGTGGTCCTAATGCAGGTAAATAGGGCTACTGGTCAGAAGCAGGGGGCCTTGGGTTCCACTGCCACCCCATCTCCCCATCATGATTGCAGAGCCCACATGTCTATGGATGATAGTTCAAAAGTTTGAAAGAGTCTCAGAGAGTCTCTGCCTGGTCCTCTGCCAGTTCCTGTAAGAGACATTCTCCAATGACAAGCCGAACAGAACAGAACAGAACAGAGGCAAATTGTTGTCCCTAGTACTGTTTGGCTTTTCATTTTTCCTGACTTAGGAAAAGCAAGAGTCCCCACAGGGACAAATAGTTTTACCCTCCTCCATCATAATCTCAACAAGCCTCTCTGTCTTTGCTCTTCTCCAATTTCCTCACTTTTCCAGCTCTCTCTTTCTCCCTCACTCTGTCTGCCTGGAGTTACATTCTGCGTGTTTTGTGCAATTGTAATCCTTTGTTGTGGGCTTGTTGTCAGAATTTAGCTCTCTTTTCTTCCTGTTCTAGCACACTGATACAATGTCCTAGAGCAGCTTGTTTGTATGTGTGTGTGTGTGTGTGTGTGTGTGTGTGTGTGTGTGTGGACATACACACTTGTTAAAAAGAATGAAATGAGAGAAGAAAAAAATCAGTGTAGTTTCATTCCCATCTCATTCCTCTGCAGATGAAGTGTCTTGCAGTAGAGAGGCTCAGCTCAGTGGCGGAGCCCCCTCTTCACGGCCTTCTGATAGGGCGCAGAGGCCCTTGTCTCGCTGTCATATTCTGGTGAATTAGCCTGAAAACGTAACAGAAGCCACATTCACTGAAACCCTTAGCGCCTGTTGAGACAGAAACACAAGTTTGTGAAGGGCTGCTCCGTCTGTGTGGTTTTACTGCTTTACCTCATTAGATGCTTTTGAGCTTTACTGCTGACATACTTTCACCGTTTGACCTTTCCACTCTCATACACACTCACGCTGAAAACTAAAGGAGTCATTTTTTATGTCAAAGCGTGACCTCTGCTTTGTTTCCTTTGCTTTGAATTAGAGCCTTACAACAATTAGAGCACTTAAAGCCATGGTGAAGCCCATAGGATTGTATCAGGGTCTGTCCATCTGTTCATCCCGATATCTGTTAGCTCTGTTCAGACCTTTGTTTTTTCGTTGGAGCTGTGTGTGTGTGTGTGTGTGTGTGTGTGTGTGTGTGTGTGTGTGTGTGTGTGTGTGTGTGTGTGTGTGTGTGTGTGTATGTATGTGTGTGTCTCTGTGTTGGGGTTGTGTGTGGGTGATGGCCTAGGCCAGGTCAGGTCTTCTTTGCTGGATTATGGATTAATGTGAGCGGCCACTACTACATGACCAGCATGAAATAAGACAGCAGTGTTGGACAACTGTGACGCTTTCATGGAGCAGAATCACGCACTGTGAAAGGCTGGTGCAATCGGCCAATCATACAAGCTTGTTCCACTTATCAGAAGGCATCGACATCATCACCATGTCTCACTGGCAACAGTTATCTCCATCACAACCCACTCTCTTCTCTTCTCTTTTCCTCTCAAAGCTGTTTTCTTACTCTGCTTCTCTGCCCATTCTCTCTCTCTCTCTCTCTCTCTCTCTCTCTCTCTCTCTCTCTCTTTCTCTCTCTCCCTCTCTCTCTCTGCTCTCCATATTTTATGTATTCAAAGATTCTCGTTCCTCTCTACCTGCCTATTCCCGCTCACATCGATTCCCTGTCTCCTGTTTTTGTAGCTATACTCCTGGTTCTCCTCACACGGAGGCCAATTTCTCTGTCACCATTTACCAATCACTTTCTCTCTGCTCTTCTCTTTCTCAGCATGCCTCTCCTTCCCAGCGTCTCCTCCTTTCCCTCTGCATCACTCTTTCTCTCGCTTCCCGTCTTTCTCTCTATTTTCCTCTCTCTCTCTCTCGCTCTCTCATCGCTCTGTGGTCCTCTCCACAGGAGGGTCTCTTCACTCAGTGATGGTATTCTCTCTTCAGTCTCACAGGCTTTCTAATTCCCATCTCTCTACCTCTCCAAGTCATCCCTCTCTTTCTTCTCCTCCTCTCTCTTTCCTCGGAGGACTCCCTCGCTCCTGAGGCTCTTAATGTGATCCATGCTGTTAAGGGGTGGGGTGAAAGAATCATTAAAACTAAACACGGTGTTCAGTTCCTCTGTGCTTCTGTCCTCTCTGTTTTCTGCTGGAATAGATGCTTAATGAGAATACCCAGAGTCCCTCTCTCTGCTGTCACACACACACACACACACACACACACACACACACACACACACACACACACACACACACACACACACACACACACACACACTCAAATCCACATGCACAAATACTTACAGATGCTCCGTGCCTCATAAACACAAACACATATACACACTAAGGCAGACACACAGGTTCCCTTGCATAAACAGAGGCATACACACCCCTCCATACACGCACTCACAGACAGACAGACAGACAGACAGACAGACAGACAGACAGACAGACAGACAGACAGACACACAAAATACTATTGAATTTAATGGCATAATGAAAGAAAAGCACATTATCTCCTTTCCACCAAAATAAACAAACAGGTAAGCAATTGTCTATTTGCCTGCCTCTCTGTTTACTCTATCTCTTTCTCTCTCTCTCTCTCTCTCTCTCTCTCTCTCTCTCTCATTCAAGGGCTCCGTTTGATCTCTTTCATCTTCACCAATAACCTCTCCTCTGTTCACCCCCCACCCCACCCCGCGTCACCTCCTTCATGGCCTTGCTGCCTGGCTTAGCGGCGTTCCTCTGCCAGTGCATCTAAGACTTTTGTACTGTTCACAGGTCTCACAGGTCTGAGGTGCCATTGACTTTCATTCATCAGTGTCAGTGTGGAGGACAGCTGTGTGCACTGAAGGAGATGTCATCAATCTCACTGGGTCTTTGCTTCCAGTGTTAAGACAGGGGAGGCTTGATCGCATTATTGGCATTAATACCAGCTGTCTGTCTCTCAGTTGGTTATTAAACAGATTTGTCTTGATATCGACAGCATCATAATCTAAAGACATTAGAATACATATGAATCCATAATGATTTATTCAAGGTGTTATTGTTTTTGTTCTCTCCTCACATGGGGGTTTTAAAGCTTTCCTCTCAATTGTCTTAGTGTGAAATTATCTGCAAAGCCCATGCATAATACAAGAGATGTATAAAAAAAAAAAAAACTTTTAATGAGAAAGCAGCGCATATGCTGTTGGATCTCTGCAAAGTTGATGATTCTCAGCCCTATGCAGTGGGAGCTATCAGTCACCACACCTGCGTCTCACTGAGCATCACGGAGCAAATCGGTGAACAGCACAGTTCACACCGAGCTGATAAACGACGCTGTGAAACGAGGATCCTGTGTAACGGTAAAGATGTGACACGGTTAGATGTGGGAATGGCGTACCAGTTCCAGTTGAGAACCGGTTCCTAATTGTCCAATCCATTAGAACTGTCGCCTCCGAGGTTATCTATTCCCGTTACGTCTGCCAGGATTTCTGATAGTTGCGTTGCATTGCAAAACCGCATGCCTCATGACATCATACTCTGTGTCTCATGTCAAACTCTGCTGCCATCCTTCATTGCCCAAGATGGCCGAGTGTGCACATTGCGGAGCTCACCATCTCACCATCTCTCTTTATTTACTTAACTTATCTCTTGCATCTTTGCTCGATTCACTCGTGCAAACCTCAGACACAACCGACAGGCATTACTTGATATGAATCATCGCTGCACAATCGTCGTTCTGGATCATCCTTTCGGCTTCAAACAGCTTATGGCTTTGGTATCAATACATTCCCATCAGACTCGATTGCTCCATTTGTCCTTAGCTGCACTGGGGGAGAGACGGGTAGGGGTCACGTGGGGGTTGATGGTATGCTAATGGCGTGCAGACAGAGGCTCCTCCTGCTTGAATGGTTGCCTGAATTTAGATCTCATGCCCCTCATAATAGAATGAAGCTGCACTGAAAATCCTTGGGTCTCAGAGGAAATACAAGTGGAAATTTAATGTAAATATTCTGGACCCCAGCATCTTTTCAAGTGACTGGCAAATTGCAACTTTACTGTATATTTTAAGGTGAAAACAAAAACTCATAACTTAACTTATGTTACCTTGACTGGTAACTACTACTACACGCTATTCACTATATTTGCTTTGATTTGCTTTACTTAGATTTCACTACAATGAAATATGTAGATATCAAAGCCCCAAAGCCCACAAGAATTCAGACATCACTTAAAGATGCAGTCTGCGATTTGGCTTTGCCCAAGGTTGTTGATATTTGAGCTCAACAGCCAATCAAATGACTCCCCTCCCTTCCATGCACCCGAAGCAACGTGTTGATTGGCTGGGATTGTTTATGGCTTGGCCCGAGCCACTCTGTTTCCTGTTTTACTGAGCCAGGACAGGGTCCTGAGTTCTTTTGAACGCAAACAACGGACCGCTGGAGGACCGTGAGGAGCAATGTGAAGAATTTGTCAAAAATATATGGGATTAGAATCGCGGAGTGTAGATGATTTTATAAACCGTACACAAAAGAACGATTAGGTCTGGATTGAGACAGGCCCTAAGACTCTTTCTTTTCGCAGAATGGACAGGACACTACTTTTCCGTGTTCATGTCTACTTTTATTGCACGTCTCAAAACGTGTCATTGATACCACTGTGGGATAAGTCTTCCATGTTTAACATTGAATACAGTGTTACTGGGAATTGAAATGTCCATTCTAATCTCTTTCCAATTGTTTTTGGCCAGAGTAAAGAGGGAACAAGCGCAGAGCTGTTCATGAGCTCTGGGCATGGACACTCATTCCACATTATGCATAGACAGAAATACACACACACACACACACACACACACACACACACACACACACACACACATACATATACACATTTAACACACACATGGATGGAACAGCGCTATAACTGTAATTGGAGGCTAGTAGTTTGCTAAGAGAGCCACCCAAACATGCTATGAGAGCATTGTCTCTTTCCCACTCACATTGCTATTAAGCTCTCGCTTCCTCTCTCCTCCTCTCTCCTCCTCTCTGAGTCCCTGCCTGTCATCTTTAAGCAGAAAGGAGCGAAGGGCTGTGTGTGTGTTTTTTTCCTCAGGTGTGCATCGGCTCAGTGCTGAGCTAATCCAAGCAGAGCGTCTGAGTCGGGAGTGAGAGACTGGGAGGTTTAGAGAGTGGCTGTCTGTTTCTGTGTGTTGCATTTAGAGGGGTCTGGTATTTTGTGTGTGCAGAGAGACTGCTGCTAATGTTTAATTCATCTCGGGCCAATTTGTGACACCCACTTGGCAATTTACCCTCCACATTTAAATTTTGTTTTTCCGCTGAGACCGCAATGAGGATTACTCAATGGAGCTGTGTTTGTGTGTGTGTGCATATGTGTGCATATGTGTGTGTGTGTGTGTGTGTGTGTGTGAGACAAATAGAGAGACAGATCAAATTTACCACAATCAGTGTTGCAGCCAGGGTAGGCAAGGTGGTGTGGGGTGGTGAGCATGTGTGTGTGTGTGTGTGTGTGTGTGTGTGTGTGTGTGTGGGGGGGGGGGTTATTAGCATTTCATTATTCCTGTCACTTACAGCTGGAACCAGGAGGCTGACGCGTGATTGGTTGGCTCCTTTCGTCACGTGTGTCAGGGGAGTTGTGCGGTGCTCAGACAGCGAGTCGTTTATGCGGCCCTGGTCTCCTTCCTTTGTGTCTGTGTCCATCAGCGTACTCCACAGATGAGTGGCCAACGGGAAGACGAGGAGACAAACAAAGAGAAAGACAAATGCTCCGATTGCTACTGACGGCCAAGACTGCAGCTGTCAATTTGACACTGAGTCGCCACTGAATATACGCTTGTCTCCCTTAAACTCCATTACGGCTCAAATGTTATGTTACCCAGGGGAGAGGAGCGGACCAAAAGAACGGAGAAGGCGGAAGAATGGTTTACACTGAGGAGCTGATAATTAACAATATTTACTACATCATAAATTACAAATGGCTTTAATTTAAGAGCTTAGTAAGACAGTCCTCCCTTTTGCATTTTACAGGATGCTAGGACAAAGATTCACTGAGCTGGTACATCAATTTCTGCAGGTTTCTAGTTGAAACAGGTGTTACAGCGAATGGTTAGGTAGGTAACATTGCTTACGGGATCTGGGATCATGACCATGATCCACGACTATGGGATCTGTCATGTTACGTGAAGTAAAATAAATGGGACCAGATGGGGGGAGAGGGAAGGTGAGATAAGGAGAAAAGAAGAGAGGAGAGAAAAGGAGGAAAAAGAAGAGCTACACGCTAGAAAAGAATAAAGGGGAGGAGAAAAGAGAGGAGGAGCAGGAAGGAGACAAGTGAGAAGGAAAAGACAGAAAAAGGGAGAGGAGAGAAAAGGGGATAAGAGAGCGGTGCATGGCGGGGGGTTGGCCCGTCCTTTAGGTGTGTGTGTGTGTGTGTGTGTTTGTGTGTGTGTGTCTTTGCCAGAGATCATCTCAGGTGATGCATGCCCCCTTCGCAGCAGGACTGCTGACAGGACACAGCAGCCATCTCTGGGCAGAGGCCAGGGTCAGAGGAGGGCTAAACCATACACACACACACACACACACCCACACGCACACACACACACACACACCCACACGCACACACACACACACGTACGCGCACATGCACACACGCACACACATGCACACACACGCA